>NC_142798.1:79914495-80144495 GCF_049724085.1 Artemia sp. Qi Xiang Cuo | reverse complement strand
GTTTAAGCCAATAATAGTAACATACATAGTTGCAAAGGGGAAGGTAGACAACAAAGTGATCAGGTAGGTATCAAAGGTATCATTTGATACCTTTAAGAATCAGCCCATTTCGTCCATTGCTAGTGTGTTTTAGTTTGTGTTTGTTTTTAGTGTGTTTTTAGTTTTAGTGTTTTAGTGTGTTTTAGTTTGTGTTGCCAAAATGTTCAGAATTGATTAGGCGGTCTTGCCATAACCTATATAGCTCGGATAAGAGATCCAAGTAAACGACAGACAAATAAACGACATAAAATAAACGAATAAACGACAGAAAAGTAAGAGCCAACGCCTACTTTCCAAGATATCTTGGAAAAACCATTTAACTTCTCCAGTTTTGTGCCAGAGAAATTCAGATTTAAAAAAACCTACATTATTAGAAAGCGTTTTTTTATTCTTATTTTTTATTGAAAGGAGTGGAATTTTCTTTTTAAAGTTTAAGAAAGAACAATTCCTAAAAATTTTGGCTTACCTGCTTGGAAGACATTAAAAGTCAGCTCAAAAGAAGTCTCATTGAATAATTTGACAGCTTTGGAAGTTCCTTGGTGTGCAAACTGCCTTGATTTTCAAATCTTTGCGGACACAAGACACCCGTTATTCATGCAGTACGTATTGGAATACGTACTGGAAACGTTAAGACAGCGTTTTTCTTAACGATTAGTAAATAATATAACTTCTCTTTGTTTCAAACAAGCCTCTCGTTAGATTATAGAACTCCTAGCACATATGAGATCCACCATCAATTTATACCAAAATTGCTTCGGAGGCTCTCTGCGGCGCTGATAAAATCGCTAATGGGTACTTTGTCTTTGAGACTGTCAGCCAACACTAAGACTTGCAAAATGAAATTTTTGGTGTGGAACGTCATTAAATGAACATCTATTTTTGTTGGTTCTTTTAGGTTGGGATATTGCAATCACCAGGTAATGACACAGGGATCAATAAACAGGGATTGAATTGGGTCTCTTCTCTTATGTGCGGCAGTTCTGTAGCCACAAATATTAATTTTTACGTGCAGCGCACTTCTAGTGGGCCAAGTAAATATGAATTATAACTCACTATACAATATGTATGAATAGTGGAGTACCACAAAAAAACGAAAAAAAAACCCCGCAATTATACCCATATATAAACATACAAAAATGTATAAGCTAGCCCCCGAAGCCGCGCCGGTTTTCTTTTCTGCGGTGAATAGCCGGACCAAAGAGAAAAATGGGGCGCGCGGTAGGGCCGCCAGTTGACGCCGATTTTTCTATTAGGAAGGAGATTCAAACCTATTCAAAAAGCCACAAGCGACGTTTGATTCAAATAAAAACAAAACTCAATAATATGTAGGAAAAGATTTTTTTTTTCCCGATTTTGTAATCCCTCGCTTTTCAATAAATAGCGGTGTTCGCTTCCCTCCGTGTCCGTGTTTTCATGATACTAGTGATTATACTCAATGAAATCCTATTTCAGTGGTCCATATTTGACGCACAATGGTCCTTACTCATTTTTTGTTTTTGGGATGTACTTTTGAGGGTGAAACTTAGAAGTTTAGAAATTAAAATTAAAAGACTGGCTAAAGGCGAAAAATTCTCTTCAGGATGCTTTGATTTCCTAGAAGCTCTTTTAAGTCTTTTAAAGCCGATATTACGCATTATTTTTTTTCTGACAGTGTTTAAGTTTCGCGCCAAAAGCAAAGAGGAATACCGTATATTGATACGCCTCCTACTTGGTCCTAGTCCTATACCGCTGAATCTCCTATTTATCCATATCCAGACAAAGCATAGCAGGCCGATGCAAACGTGTTTCAACAGAACATGAACATGGCGGCTGACTGGCGCGCTGCCGAAATCGTTTTTTTTTTTACTGAAATGGATAAATATAATATTAAGCATATTTAATATTTAAGCAATTTAATGTATAATATTTAATGTATAATTAAATATTTAATGTATAATATTTAAGCAATTTAGTTTGTATTAAATAGATAAAATAAAAAAGGAATGCTCATCATTTTTCTAGCTCGACTAGATCCTGCACCAGCTTGTTAAACAGTTCGTGGTAACGAAGTGTAAGTAAGGAGCGACCCGGCTCAATTGTAACCGAAACTCTAAAAACCAGAATTTTGATACCCATAGATACCTCAATAGAATCAGATTTTTATGCTGATTTCAAATATATAGGTTTCATTAAGTTTAGTTTTACAAATCAAAAGCTACGCGCCTGAGAAATTTGCTTTATTTTCGAAATAGGGGGAAACACTCCCAAAAAGTCATAGAACTATAATGAAAATCATACCATCGGATTCAGCGTATCAGAAAACCCATCAACAGAAGTTTCAAGCTCCAATCTGCAAAAATGTGGAATTTTGTATTTTTTTTCAGAAAAAAGATCATGGATGCGTGTTTAGTTTTTTTTTTTCCCAGGGGTGATTGTATCAATCCAGTAGTCCTACAATATCGTGAGAGGGCTCATTTGAACGGAAATAAATTCTAGTGTCCTTTTTAAGTGACCAAAAAAATTGGGGGGCAACTTGGCCCCCTTCCACGCTCATTTTTTTCCCACAGTCACCCAATCAAAATTTTGAGATAGCCATTGTGTTCAGCATAGTCAAAAATCTAATAAATATGTCTTTGAGGATGACTTAGTCCCCCACAGTTCCTGGGGGAAGGTTTGCAAGTTATGAACTTTTCCCATTGTTTACATGTAGTATTGGATAATGGGAAGTATAAAGACGTTTCAGGAGGGATTTTTTTCTGATGGGGGGGGGGGTTGGAGGAGGGGGCTACGGTTTAGGATCCTTCCATGGAGGATGATTCCTTAGGGGAAGGGACATTCATATGAAGGGGGCGCCAGATTTCCCAGCATTATTTAAAAAACGAGCAGAAATTAAATAAAAAAACTAGTTTTTTTTTAACTGAATGTAAGGAGCAACATTAAAATTTAAAACAAAATGAAAACGTAAAATTTAAAACGTATATGAGGGGGTTCGCCCCCTAGTCATTCCCTCGCCCTTTTCGCTAAAGTTTTTTTTAGTACTTTCAAAAGAGCTATCTATTCTAATTAACCGGCCTTTGTAATTCAAGGGTTTGTAATTAGAACAAAATTTGAACTTTAGCGTAAAGAGCAAGGTATCGACTAGGGGGCAAAATGCCTAATATACGTAATAAAACCTACGAATATAGAAGTTCGTTACATAAGCTAATACGTAAGTTAAGTCCGAACAAAATTTCGAGATAGCCATTTCGCCAAAAAAGTAAAATTAATATACAAGCCTTGCTTTAATTTTTGATGCCGGGTGAGTTAAAATCAAAGCTTCTTCAATTCAAAAACGCTCGGAAGCTAAAATAAAAAAAACAAGTCTTTTTAACTCAAAGTAAGGAGCGACATTAAAACTTAAAACGAACAGAAATTAGTCCGTATATGAAAGGGGCTGTACCTTCCTCAATACCTCGCTCTTTACGCTAAAGTTTGTATCTGTCGCACAACTTTATTTTTTAAAACAATAAAACTTAAAACGAACAGAAATTATTCCGTATATGAAAGGGGCTGTACCTTCCTCAATACCTCGCTCTTTACGCTAAAGTTTGAATCTGTCACACAACTTTATTTTTTAAAACAATAAAAAACTTTAGAGTAAAGAGCGAGGTATTGAGGAGGGGACAGCCCCTTTCATATACGGAATAATTTCTGTTCGTTTTAAGTTTAATAGCCGTCAGAGACGAACTATAGCTGGTTGGTTTTCATTGGAGCAATTGAGAATCTTTTTAGCGGTAACAACCAGACCCGTCGTTTAGAAGTGACGCTCAGCTATTGCGCTCGTTGCCGGCAGACCGAGAACCATTCGTGCAAGGGTCGCCACCACAGGGATACGATCTCTTTGACCCTTCCAGAAAACGGTGCATGGATTTTCATTTGAAGACGGTTTTGACCTATTAGCTCTTGAATCTTCGCTTGCTAAAATTAAGTACAAGTCAACTTGTTTTCTAACAACTTAATTGCATACATAGCCCATTGCATATTGGCATATGGCATGCCCGAAAACCCCAACCTAGGAAAGGAGATTGTTGAATACTAAATAAGAAGAAGTAAAACTCATAAACATCAACAACAAGAAGAATAATAGGGAATTATTTTCCCAAGACAATGGAATTCTATGTTTGAATGAATACTTCGACCCTTTTCAATGGCCGCCATCAGCAAAACAAAAACATACAAAAAAGAAAGAAACTTAGATAAAAATGCGATCATTGAAACTAGTCCTGGTTGAAGTTCGTTGAAGTAAGGATGTTGGGACTGCCTTAAAATCTTCTTTTTAGTTTTAATGGTCGTTTTTTAATATAAGTTTCTTATCTTTTATATATCTATGTTTTGCTAAGGACGGTCCTTGGGAATAGGGTTGAAATGTTCATTCAAATATAGAATTCCACTGTCGTGCGAAAATTTATTCCCTACTACTACTAGTAAAAGTTTTTGGTTTGTTTGCTATCCAATCCTTGTTTTGTTCTTCTTTTTTGTCGTCAAAGATGAATAAGCTGAGCTGATGCCGTCAGATTAAAAACACAGAATTGGCTCTCGAACTCCAACAGCCAAACCGAACCGAAATGAACAAATCACGACAAGAACATAAAGCCGCCCATCACCGCGCCTTTGGTACCGGTGGCTGAATGTTTTTTCTACGCCAACGCGTCTTTCATCGGCGGAGCGCCACTGATTTACCGATGTGGTGTCAGGGTCTAGTATAAACACACACAAAAAAAAAAACATACAAAGATACCAACAAAGCTTTTTATAAGAATAATAAGTATAAAAAAACATTAAATGCAAATGAAAACAATCGTACAAGAGGATGGAAGCAGTCTTACCACAGGCAGGCTTCTTCATTTAATCTGGAACTCAACTTAATACAAGGCGTCAATATATCAGTTGCACTAAACATTTGGACAATCTTAGGGTCCTATACCGACGATGCAGATATTAAGGGTATTCACAATATATTTCCCCCTTTTTTAATTTAAGGTATGAAATCGAGGCAGCTATAGAAAAGGATTATGAATTCATCAATAAGTATTCTGATGTTGCAAGTCAATCAGCAGATGACCTTGTGGACACCATCGACAGCTACCAAGAAACAAAATTTAATTACGACTTTTTCCACCCTGATACATTCGACAAAAGTCATTGGTCTGGACCTGAAGGTATATTTTTTCAAATATTTTATTCAAAACTTTTCTTTAAGAGACTTAGGGGGGGACACCTCACATGGCTACTTGTATTTTAGGTTGTATCCGTACTTATGCTTATGATGGGTTTTTTAATGACGGAGAACTACGCCGTGAAAGAAATCCAATATTTGTGTTTCTTACTTAGAATAAAAGAGTTTTTGTATTTGCAACATTTTGAAAAGATTACAAAAGTCTTTTCTTTCCTGTTTACCCATGCTCCGTATTATTTTTCATTATTTTGTCCTTGAATCAACCGATTAGTTTAAGAAATTTACCTGTAGGTTTAGGAAATATTTTAGGCTTAGAAAATGGATTTTCACTAAAAACTACACAGGGTGGAGTAGGGTTGCACTCCAGGGGGTCAATTCACAGAAATTTATGGGAGGGAACAGGGATTCTCAACTTTTTTAAATGATGATATAAATAAAAGGTTCTTTTTTCTTAATCTAGGAGATGAAATTAGCTTTTTTTCGATACTTCAAAGAAAATACCACAAAGAAGAATTTTAAAATTTAGTAGGGAAATTCCCCCTCCCCACTTGGCACCCTTGGTTACAACCACATAGGATGGAAATGCTCGGCCTTTAGCTACTGTAAATTCAAAAGTAATTAGATACTAAACATGCCATCTATAATCAAAACTATTAGCAGAACTTTCAAAGAAGTCAAAAATATATTTGAAAAACAAAATATTGACCATCTAGTCTATAAGCAAAGATACACAGAATCTGAATATAAAAAAAAAGTACTGAAACGTACGGTAATAAAATAAGAACAAACAGAAATTTAAAAACAAAAATATTGACTGATCTAATGCATTGGGACTAAAAAATAACTTAATTAAAAGTACGGTAACTCGTTTAAGCAAGCACATTCAACAGCTTCTCGTTTGCTTATGGTGTAAATTAAGCGTTAAAATCCTACAGTTTTGAGCAGGAAGGATGTGAAGTTGCAAGATTATTATTGATAAGTTATGTGCTGTTTTTAAAGGTAATTTTAATGGTGAGAAAAAAAACCTGTTTTACTACTTTCGCAATTAAACAGATAATCACCCGAACGAGGCCTTAACCCTACTCACCCATCCAATAACCTAGGGCAAACAGTACAACCAAACATAATTAACAAATAGAAGCAAATAGTAAGCCATCATCAACTCAAAAGTAACACACCTTAAATCTAATGAGTTATTCCCAAGTGATTACCTTCCACTGGGGCTCCTCAGGGGAATACCTATTTGCCTACATTGGTTTCGGCGCTTTACATTCTTGATCCAGGCAAAGAAGCTTCTCAAGTACATGCATATTAGTAAAATCATCTAAAACGCACACAAAAAATTAGATCTATCCTTGTTTTAGGATAGATAGAATCCAAAAAGCAAATGAAGTAAAAAATATTTTTAAAACAGTATAGAAAAAAATTATTTAAAAAAAACTATAGAGAAAGAATTTAGTTTTTGAAACGGAAAATTAAAGTTTGGTGCCAACAGCTCCCTCTGAGCGTAAGCTTACAATTTGGTCATCTACTTTCCATTTATTTTACTTTTTATTTGGATATAACACTTTAATCTTAAAACAAAAAAGTACAATATGTGAAATATGATAGAGTGCGTTATTCTGGCAATTGTTTTTTTTTCTAACATTAGTCGCATTGTAAATTTGATTAGGCTTTATTCTTTTAATGGTAAAGTATGTAAAAATGTAAAAGGTAGCTTGGAGGAAATATAATTTGAAGACGAAATCCATTTTAAAGCCTTAGACCCCTCGGAAAACTTGATATAGGCTCCTTTCAAAAAACTCGGACGAATTTACTGAAAAAAAAATGTGCATTGTCAGTTGAATATATATATGATGATATTTATTCCTTAAAAAATGATTTCTTAAAGTTATAAAAGTGAAAACATTTAAAAGAACTTTTTCATTAAAGCACAAATTATATTCTGGCTTTTAGAGATCATAGGGGTTTTGAACCCTGCTCATATTAATTTTTGCTCGTTTTGAGTTTGACTCTGTAATCTATTTTAATTTCTGTTCGTTTTGGGATTAATTTATTTATTGATACTGACATGTGGTATTTGTATGCTTGGTAGATTGTTTGATTCTATTTTCGTTCATTTTTGGTTTGATGGAGTTCTTTACGTTTTGTTGAAAAACTTATTTTGTGGAAAATTTTTTTTAAATTAATTTCTCTTCGTTTTATATTGACATAGTCTTTTTCAGGGGAAAAGAAAATAATAGCTCGAATCTTTCCGGTTTTCCTTTAAGAATTTATAGTTTAGCCTGCTATTTATATGCTGAAGAAACGTTTTCAGAAATTTTTAACAATACAAACTCTTTTCAAAATTATGACACAAATATAAAGTGTTTAATATTTGATTTCTTCAGCTCATTTTACGAATGAGCTCTTTTAATACGTTGAACAAAATGGCTATCTCAAATTTTGATTGGAAGTGCTTGGGGAAACGATGGGCGTAGGGGGAGGGGCATTTGCCCTCTAATCACTTTCGACTAATAAAAAATGCACTAGTCCTTTCAATTTCCAATCGGATGAGCCCCTTTTGAAGTTTCTACGGAAAAAACTTTCTATAAAAACCTTATACGCTCCCAGGGCATAATTTCAGACCCTTGTCCTGAGGGCTATCGGGGGAAGGGGGTGTCATCCTCAAATTTCCCGATCTTTCAACTACGTTGAACAAGATGAATATATCAAAATATTGATCGGAAATGTTTAGGAACATGATGGGCATGAGGGGGGATTTTCCCTCCGTTTACCTTCGACTATTAAAAAGTACAATAGACCTCTCAATTTCCAAAAAAATTAGCCATTTTTGAAGTTTCTATTACAACGCTTCTTATAAAAAGCTTTTTATGCCCCCAGGGCGGGCATAACTTACAACCTTAGCACTGAGAGTTGTGGGGGGTCGTCATACTCAAAGACATAATTTTAGGACCCTTCAACTACCTTCAACAAAATGGGTATATCAAAATGTTGATCAGAAGTGCTTAGGGAATTGATGAGCGTGAGGGGGGGGGGGGTATTCGTCCTCTGAATCCAGTTCTAATTTCCAGAACTTTCAACTATGTTGGACAAAATGGCTATCTGAAAATTTTGATTGGGTGTGTGTTGGGGAAATGGTGGGCGTGAAAGGGGGGTTAGTTAACCTCCAATCACATTCGACTATTAAAAAGGGCACTAGTCCTCTCAATTTCCAATTGAATGAGCTCCTTTTGAAGTTTCTAAGACAACACTATCTATAAAAAGCCTTATATGCCCTCAGGGCAAAACTTACAACCTTAGCCCCGGGGGCTCCGGGGGGTTTGTCATCCTCAAATACATAATTTCCAGAACTTTCAACTGCGTTGAACAAAATGGCTATCTCAAAATTTGAATTGGATGTCTTTGGGGAAATGGTGGGCGTGGAAGGGGTGTTAGTTGCTCTCCAATCAAATTCTACTATTAAAAAGGGCACTAGGCATTTCCATTTGCAATCGAATGGGCCCTTTTTGAAGTTCCTACGACAACGCTTTCTATAAGAACCTTATATGCCCCCAAGGCATAACTTACAATTCTTGCCCTGAGGGATGTTGGGGGGGGGGGGAAGTTGTCATCCTCAAAGACCTAGTTTCAAGAACTTTCAACTACGTTGAACAAAATGGCTATCTTAAAATTTTTATTGGATGTGTTTGGGGAAAAGTTGAGCGTGAGAGGGGGGTTAGTTGCCCTCCAATCACTTTCGACTATTAAAAAGGGCACTAGCCCTTTGAATTCCCAATCAAATGAGCCTTTTTTGAAGTTTCTACGACAACGCTTTCTATAAAAGCCTTATATGCCCCCATGCATAACTTACAACCCTTGCCCTGAGGGCTGCGGGAGAGTGTCCTCCTCAAAAGCATAATTTCTATGTAGAAATAAACTACGCTGAACAAAATGGCTATCTAATAGTTTTGATTGGATGTGTTTGGGAAAATGGTGGGCGTGGAAGGGGTGTTAGGTGCCTTCCAATCACTTTTGAATCTTAAAAAGGGCACAAGCCACTCCAATTTCCAATCAAATGAGCCCTTTCTGAAGTTTCTACGACAACTTGTTTGATACAAAGTGCCCTGGTCTAAGACCAAGAAAAAAATAAATAATACATTGTGCCAACATCGTTCTTTACTTAGGCAGCACTATTGCGCTGCCTATGATTTGACACAGGCTCTGTTTTTTTTTTGCTTTAAGATACATTCTTCTTTTAATTATACTTCATAAGAATTGCTATCAAAGAAGCGTACAATATCTGGATACGCAGGCATTTAAAAGAAATTATGAAACATAGGAAAATAATATAAAATATTTCAGAGCAAGCCAAAGTTTGGCAAAGTTAATAAGTTTCAACTTAAAAGAGAAAACAAAAAATCTCGAATTTTGCCCGACTTACCCTTCTACTATTCTTTGAAATACAAGGTATCAAGTCGGTCTCCCTGCCACATCGACACAGTTTCCTACAGTGTAAAGGTTTATTTCTACAAAATCGGTTTCGTATGGTAATTGTACTGAAAGCTTGTCCCGGTGCATCTCAACTCACTTAACGTAACCCCCATGCAAATGAACCCATTCAACTCTTCTTCGTACATTGCATCTCCCGTGTAATCCAATACCAGTTAAAACTAAACCCCCTCTAACTCGGTGCCATTAATGTCGACCCTTTTCATCTCAACCCTCGCTGAACTCAAGCTTTGTCCAATTCAACCCATATTTAATTCAACTTTATTTAAGTCAATCAAACAGTTTGTGGTAACATACTGTAAGTAAGGAGCGACCCGGCTCAATAGTAACCGAAACTCTAAAAAACGAAATTTTGACACCAATAGATACATCAAAAGAATTGGATTTTTATGCTCATTTCAAATATATAAGTTTCATCAAGTTTAGTTTTACACATCAAAATTTAAGAGCCTTATTTTCGAAAAAAGGGGGAAACAACACCTATAAGTCGTAGTATCTTAATGAAAGTCACCCAATCAGATACAGCTTATCAAAGAACCCTACTGTAGAGGTTTCAAGCTCCTATCTGCAAAAATGTGGAATTTTTTTTTTTTGCCAGTAGAAATATCACGTATGCGTGTTTATTTGTTGTTTTTTGTTGTTGTTTTTTTTTTGTCCCCAGGGGTGATCGTATCAACCCAGTGGTCTTAAATTATTTTGAGAGGGCTCACTCGAACAGAAATTGAAAGTTCTAGTGCCCTTTTTAAGTGACCAAAAAATTGGAGGGAAACTATGCCACCTCCCACGCTCATTTTTTACCAAAGTCACCCGATCAAAATTTTGAGATAGCCATTTTGTTCAACATAGTCAAAAAATCTAATAACTTTGTCTTTGAGGATGACTTAATCCCCTACACTCCCCAGGGGAAGGGCTGCAAGTTTTGAACTTTGCCGATTGTTTACATATAGTATTGGTCACTGGGAAGTATACAGACGTTTTCAGGGGGGTTTTCTGGTGGAGTAGGGGGGGAGGGGAGTACTTGGGAGGACCTTTCCATGGAGGTATTTTTCATGGGAAAGAGAATTATCCATGAAGGAGTGCAGGATTTCCCAACATTATTTAAAAAACGTTCAAAAATTAAATAAAAAAAATCAACCTAAGGTAAGGAGCAACATTAAAAATTAAAACGAACAGAAATTATTACGTATATGAGGTGGTTTGCCGCCTCGTAAATATCTTGATCTTTACGATAATTTTTTTTAGTACTTTCAAAAGAGCTATTCATTCTAATTAAACGGCCTGTGCAATTCAGGGATCATTCTTAAAGAATTGGAACAAAATTCAAACTTTAGCGTAAAGAGTGAGGTATTGACGAGGGGACGAACCCCTCATATACGTAATGATTTCTGTTCGTTTTAAGTTTTAATGTTGCTCCTTACTTTCAGTTGAAAAAGCTTTTTTTATTTAATCTCCATGCAGCTCAATCCCCATTTAGCTCATCCCCACATAGCTCACCCCCGTGCAACTCAATACCCATTCTATTTGAACCTCCATTCAATCAACCCACATTAAACCCGACCCGTGCAACTTAACCCCCATTTAACCCAACCCTATTCAACTCAGCCTTCCTTAACTCAACAGTGCAACTGGGAAATATAATTCAGCCCGTGTTTACGAAAGTTATATAAATTCACTCCACTGATATGTTCCTTATTCGCTAATTAATTCTTATGTTTTTTATTTATGCTGCTTTAACGCCCACCCCCTTCTGAAAAACAACAATTTATCTTCCTCTATTATGTATTTGAAACTAGTGTAACTTTTCATACCCAGGGCCTGAATACACATAGGTGCACCAAGGTGCGCCAGAGCCTGAACAATCATAAAAGCACCACTAGCTGCGACCAAGCAAAGAGTGAACACGGCCTTTGGCAATCAAAAGTTTAAATAGGCATTGAAAAAAATTCCAAGAAGAAAAATTTGCCCCATTAATTCTGATTCAGGAATATAAGCTTTTATGTCATTTCCTCTTAATAACAAAATTTTATTGCAAAAAAACTTATTGGAACTCCAAAAAAGAGCTTGAAACCTCTCATTAACGGTATTGGAGCAAAATGAAAATGCAGCATTGGAATCATCATGGCTGGCCATCCATTACCAGAGGTTTTCAGCCTTTCATTTTAATAGCCCAAGAAAATCGTTCTTAGCCTTATATTACTTAGGTCTCTCTTTTTCTCCACCCTTTTGCCGGGGCATTGTAGAGTAGGCCTACTGATAAAGGGCTCATTTGAAAGCTAAAGCTCAGATCTAGATACCTATTTTTTTTTATAAATTGTCTTGACCATGTCATCGCAAACCGCTGTATAGCACTGAAAACGGTAATTTTTGGAACCATTTGTCGACTGGTAAGGCTAGGAGAATAAAAAAAAAGTATGTTGGGAACATACTAAACGTTTTAACATTTACCCATATGTAAAATGTTTGTTTTTAGGACAAATAAATATTTGACACTCAATATGTACTATAGTTTTATTGCATTTTCATGATTTTAATTGTAAAGCTAATACTTTTTAGTTCTAAGTTTATTTTTTTTCTAATTTAAATCTTTATGCAAAAAGATAACTTACCTTACCATAGATCCTCCTGTGCCACCAGAGGCACCCAGAACATCCATAAAGAGTTGCCAGTCGTCCGGCATGTGCGTCACTGCCAAAACATCTTCCCACTGGGGTTGTATCGTCGTGTAAATGTTGGACAGGTCCCGTTGATGACTATGACGCAAGGAGATCCCCGGGGCTTTGACTCCCCTAGGTTGCCATTCCGAGAACTGTCTTGGAATCCTATCGTCCTTCATACGGATCACGTGCCCAAGGTAACCATGTAATAAGGTAACCATGGTATCTGTAACCATGGGCTTGCCTGAGATAGATCAGACTATCTGGTTTGGGATTTGACGCGATGTCTCCAGTCGATATTCAGAATCCTCCGAAGGGAATTGTTTTCGAAGGCAAGAATCCGTCTCTGTGCAAAAAGATGTTACGACTAAAATCCTCGAAAGCATGATTTCACTTAAAGCTTAAGCTTTGTAAAATTACTAAAACGTTAGATGTGTCCGTCAGTTTAAAGCATTGCAAGTTCAAAAGTGTGAGCGAAGCAAGGAGCAACGTTTCAGCTTCTAATAAGTGCTAGGTAAAATTTATTCAAAGTCAAGCCATATATTGCTGCAAACAAGCGCTTAAATATGTTTACCAAAAACTAGTTGTATTGGGTTTAGTTTGACTGGGGTTAGTTTGAATGAGTGTTGAGTTAAATGGGAGTTGAATTGAATGGAGCTGGAGCTGAGTGGAGATTGAGTTTAATGTGGTTTAGTTGAATTGGGATGAGTTACAGGGAGTTGGTTTAAATGGGGTTGTGTTGATCGCGGTTGAGTTAAACAGGGCCTGAATTGAATTGGGGTTGAGTTGAATGATCATGAACTAAAATGCGGTTGAGCTGCATGGGGGTTGAGTTCAATGGGTTTTGATTTGTATTGGTATTGAGTTGAATGAGGGTTGAGATGGATCAGGTTGAGCTGAACAGAGTTGAGCTGAACGGAGTTGAGCTGCATGGAGTTGATTTGAATGAGGTGAAATTGAATGAGGGCTGAGTTAAAGGAGTTGAGTGGAATGGGTATGAGTAAAACGCATGGCCTTTAAGCTTGGCATTTATGACTTTTGCCACACCTTGTATAGAAATTCGATCTAATTTCCTTTTTTAAGGATACATTTGTCCGTCTTCAGTCGGGTATGTTCAACCATTCCGAGCTAGAAATGCTGTTGGTCAATGGCGAGTTATTGTTCAAGATGTTAAATATTACACCCAAACTATAAGGACAGAAGAATGCAGGTAATATGCCAATTTGCAGATATTTTATCTGCAGAATTTATTTTGCAAATCTTGAAAAAATAATTTGCAAAATTTGGGTTTTAAGGAAACCAAAGCGAATAATAAAAAACAACTTACGGGCGCTTAACTTTGGTTAAACTTGTTTTTAACAGAATAGATCTTTTAACTTTTTTTCAAAATTACACATTTTTATAAAATTCTATAAAATTTATGCTAAAAGTGTGCAAGATTATTTTAATAAAATATCACTAAAGCCAAGCTATTGAAAACCTATTTGAAATATTAAAAAAATAAACAAATGTATATTAGAACTTAACATTAAGTGTAATATTAAAGTGCAACATTAAAATGTTACAAATGTAATGTAACATTAAAAATAAATATTAAAAAAATTGAAGAAAAAGAGAACTAGAAGAAGAGTTCTTCTTTAAATTTAGAAAAAGTGATTTTAACTCCTTTACACAAAACACAAAAGGAAAATTTTAAGTTTTCATCGAGAAGAAACAAAATTAATAGTTGTCTATGTTTGCTTTGAATGTGAATAATTAAAAAAAAGGTTTGTAAATATAAATTGCAAATATAATTGAAAAAGATGAACATTCAATAATTATTGTAAAGTAACACACGTACATTTTCTGACAACTTGAAAAAAAACAACACAATAAATGCCAGTAGGCGATGTCCTTGAAACTTTTCTGGAATATGCTCACCAAACAGAGTGTGTAAGGGATAGTCCAGGGCTGTTTCTTCTCCGAAATTTTACATTTATCTTTTTTATAGATATTAATATTTTTGACGTAAATCATTTGCTTTTGTGTTTTACCGATTTTGTCTCTGCCTAGTGCCGGATCAATCCCTTAAATAAATTCTACTATACGAGCTGGATATTACAATTCAATACGACTCAAAGACTGCAGCAATATGAGTGACTAGTGGAAACCTAACATCCAAATTCGTTCAAATGGTTCAGAGAAGTGGAATCACAAAATCTATATTTGTGACAACACTGCTCTAATACTTAAAAGTAAGAAGATGAAGTCTCAATTTAAACGTAATTGGGATAGAAACGTTTAAATGGGAGGTTGACAAATGTTTCGTCTACAAATACGGAAAGCAATAATTGAAGTTTGTAATTTGGATCATGTAAGAAAAGGAATTTAGACATTCAGGGTACAAGGTTACCGGAATTAAATTATTAGGGATTTTTGTGTCCCTCGCAGTAATTCTTGGACTAACACAACATTCTTAGGGCCTATTATGTTAATGTTCTTTGAAGTGCTTTTAATTCAAATTCCAGCCACCCGAAAACCAATATAGATTTACTAAAAAAAAACGGAAAAACTGAATGATTGAAACCCTGAATGAAACCTGAAAATACTAATATTATGATATTTTTATATTTGAATATCTCAGCAAAGCTTTTCTTTAATGTATATTCACCCTTCTCAAGAAACGTAATTGCTCTAAGTGTTAACTCACTAATGTTTCAGCTGTACCTGGCGTTTAATTTCAGGTTTTAGGTTCATACATTTTTATTAAAAAAAAAAAAAACAACTCAATGTGACAAGTCGCACTAAAGCAACAAGATGATTGAAAAAGCGACCGGTTGGATATCATGCATGCCAATTCAACACACCAAAAAAATGAAAAAAGGGGATAACAATAATAATAACTTAAATTAATGATAAATATGTAATGGCACAAAATATAAAAAAATTAAAATAAAATATCTACAAAAAAAAAAAAAAAAAAAAAAGAAAAAAAAAAAAAAACTTCTCTCGAACCTTTAACACAACCAAATTCCAGAAAAGAAATGATTTTTAATACGGGTTTTAAGTTGCGGCACACTTTCAGCTTGAGGAACAGAATCTCGGAACGAATTCCAAACTGACGGGCCCATGTGTCTGGTCACTTGACTCGCTCTCGTTGTGTTCCGTGAATGTTTAGTTGTGCTCTCGTTTAGTTGCCCTATTATTTTTTAAGAGACCCCTACACTAATTCTTGGTCTTAAAATTAATCAGGACATGAAACTCAATTAGATACCATAAAAAAGTTCATGTCTTCTTAACTAAATAAATATAGCAATTAACTAAACGTCAGGTGCAACCAAAAAGTTACTACAACAGATTTTATTTACTTGCAACTATATTGATTTATTGCTCTTTTAATTCATATATAGCTATATCAACTTAGTGGCTAATTAATTTTTAATTACTATATTAATTATTTAGGGAGCCAGGCACTGATTTTCATCTTGTGGCACCCTGTTCTAAAAGTGACTGTACACTGAATCAAATTTGTGGCGATAATTTTCAGCAGCGATTTATGATTTAATAGCAGCCGATACAAATTTAAAGATATTGATTAAAAGTTAGGCCCAGTCAAAAATTACCATATTAGTTTTATCAATTATATCTATTATTGTTAACACTATAATTACTATTGTTCTCATTATTAGAAAATAATTAACTATTTTTTGATTAAGTAATTAACTTTTTAATGGACCCAGACCTTTTTCCATGTCTGGTAGAACCCGATTTTAAAAGAACCTGTACATCATATCCATGATGATAGTAATTACAAATAGTTTATGATTTATCAGCAATTAACTGAAGGTAATAGAAATCAATAAAAGGTTAGGTGCAGTACCTTAGTACTAAATTAGTTTTTATTAATTATTGCTATTTTTGGTATGCTGCAAAGGTGATTTTTAATGTTTGATTGCTATTTTAAATTTCAAGGCACACAAACATCAGCTGCCGTTTCGTGGCATCCTGTTTCATAAATAGCTGTACACACAGTCACATTTATGAATGTGGTAGTTAATAGTATATCATGATTTAAAAGAAATTAAAAGAAAATGAAAGCATTAAATTCACTTTGGATAGAGCTGCAAAATTGTAATTTCAATCATCATTAATGTATTACCATATCTATTTATTTATTACTATTCTAGTTTTTAATTTCTACACTTTTTTTCAGGGACCCAAATACTGACTGCCGTCTTGTTGCACCCTGTTTCAAAAGTAGCTGTACACAAAAGCACATATATGAACGTCTTGTATCTTGGGATCCATGTAACCCTGACCAAGGTATCTTCGTAGACGTCTTTAAGGTGCCATCAGCGTGTTCCTGCCATATGCCGGAGTATTAAGCAGGAAAAGTGAAATCCTTACTGATATGGAAGCTATATTGATTCTTCCTTCTTCTTTTCTTCAACTTTGATCCTTCTACAGAATAACCTCAAATACTATCTTCTTCCTCTCTATTTCTTTCTCTCAATCTCTCTGTTACTCTCCCTTGCCCCCTTCTTCCACCCCTCTCTAAAATTACTTTAATTCTTAGTTTATCGGCTCTCTGACTCTGCAAACTTTGAGGAAAAAGCAAATAACTACTCAAGATTTGACTGAAATTTAGTTATGCATAACCTTCAAAACATCAAAAGGACATAAAGGAAAATTCACAAAATAACTATGAGAATAATAATCCCACTTATTTACATTTTTGCAAATTTCAATAACAAAGGACTTAAAAAAAAATGAACTGGAAGAACTTGGAAAGCTTCTTTTCTGTCTAATAGAAACAGATTGTAACAAAAAAAAGAAAAAAGTAACAATTCTGAGAGGTTTCTTAGCCAACAAATCTATGTGTTTCAAGAACCAAAGAATAAAAAAAAAAATTACATTTGAAATTCGTTTATCTAATTTATATCTACCTAAGCTTAACTTTACTGTGCCTATGAATAAAAAAATACTTCTTGGCTCAAAAATCTATATCTTTCAAGAATCGAAAAATTTGCGTTTGAAATTCAATAGTCCAATTTCAATGACACTGTTGATGAATTTCCATAAAAAGAATCAGTTGCTTAAATGCTTCTGGTGAATAATTAAAATAAAAAGAAGTTTTGTCTAAATACCTTTAATTTTTCCAAGTTATTTTTTTTGTAATCTAGAGATTTTTTGCTATTTTTTTGTTATTAAGTTTCCAAGCTATTTTTCAAGAATAAATAAAGGGTTTATCAATCAACTAAAAATATCACAAAACCTGAATCAAAGTAATATTACGTAATACAATATTACTATTACTTTAGTAATGCTATTATTATCACTGTATTATTGATATTATTATAGTCAATAATTATATTATCCTTGATAATACATTACTCTTTAGTGAAAGCCACTTTCGAAAAAATGAATTTACATAAAGTTGGAGCCAACTAAATGTGACTTTTCGGCTCTTCCAAGTCGAAATGCATTAACTTCAACAAGAATGCAGGTTTTGAGTTCGAATATTTTTGTTAATTCTTTTTATTATCTTGTTTGGTGACGCCTAAATTATTATAATCAATTTTGATTTTTTCAATTGCTTCATTTTTACTCAAAAATTAGTTTTGCTGTAACTTTTCAAGCAGCCTCAGAATGTAAATTTTTTTCAGTTTTCGGTCACAACCTCCCGTTTGTTCAAGGCGGTAGGGTGACTATTTTGATGTCTTAAGCTATTACATAAGGGGTGGGTACAAGTCCAAAAAACACTAAGAAGTGAAAATTTATTTTTGAAAATCATAGCAATTTGAAGATTTTGATGAGGAACAAGGAGAAGGAGCAAGAGTACATTTTGATATCAGATAATCAGATTTTTTTTTAGAAAAAACAACATAATGATAAAAATGCGTCAGAAAGGATCTCAAATTAAAATTGTTATCATCATTTCATCCGTCATAGCATCTGTCCATTGACATCTATTTCGTTTTGGACTTTTTCATCTATGAGTTTTTTTTTTAAATCTTGTTGTCAAAGCAGCTTCCATAGCTTAGTTTTATAAATCTTTCAAAGTTACTAGAGATCTACTTGTATTTTGTCACAATTAGTATTTTTGTAAATAAAGCATTACGAATATATTTGTTCGTCCTTTTTTTGGTTAATGCGTTTTTTTTGCCATAAGGTATTAACTATATCAATAATAAATATTTATCTTTGCGGCAAGCAGGATCTAAGAGAGAATAAAGATAGGTCGCCTTCCTCTAGTTATATGTGGTGTGATCCTATTTTCTAGGGTTATATTGAAAGAAAAGTTTAGAAGACTTGGCCACGTTTTACGGGTGAATGATGAGAGATTGCCAAACGTTATACTTTTTGGCCATCCATATTGGGCCAAACGAAAAGCGTGTCGTCCCCAGATGGAGTGAAAAGATATCATGGTGGAAAGAGATCATGGTGAAAGGAGACCTGGTGGGGAGCGAGCATACGTAGTTGTGTTAATCTCAGTGGGTTGATAATACAGTTATTTTTTCAATATTGTCTTTTAGAAACCTGGTTCGTTTTAAAATCTCATGTGTGAAATTTTAAGCCAGTACAAAGAAAAAAAGTTCTTGAGTCACCTGATTATTACAATTAGTCCTTCTCTTAATCTGTGATGACTAATTTTCACATTGATCACTCCTTGACAGCTTGGCTCCTCTATTGTAATTAGCAAATAAAATATAAAAAAATTCCCAGAGTTATGTAATCTACTGGCGACAGTCAACTATATATATATCTAGTAATATTAAGAATATCCGGAAGAGAAGGGGATATAAGCAAGAACAAGTTTTTACAAGTAGTAATTTTCATTACCCTTAGTTTAATTATAATAGCAATGGGAAAGCACTAGTGCTCTCGTTTAACTGAAAATAAACGCCATGCAATTTATTTGGAAAGTCAGTGCCATCTGTTTTATCCAACTCTCACTACCTATTCCCAAGTTCAGTTGCTCCCAGTAAATTCAGAGTGGTTTTCATTCAGACTGATATGTAGTCATAAAATACAAAGAATAAGCTGTGAGTTCCTTAGAATGTGTTCATACCTTTTGTGGGGTGGTCAGTCATCCAGCAGTGGCGCCAATTCACAATACCAAGGGGTTTTGATATATTCAATTTGGAATTTCAATTGAGATAAAAACGGGATCTTTCCAAAAAACGGGATCTTTCACTGAACAAACAAAAAAAAAGGTTAATTTCAAAATGTAAGGGGGGTGGCAATAATTTAGGACAAGGGACACATCCCTATTCCTTGTTCTGCCCCGAATTCAGTTAACATCACTTCCATACAACAGGGGTGCCACTAGGAGGGGGATGCAGGGGGGGGGGCGGCTACGTCATGTGCGCAAAGTCGGCAGAAATCTATTGGTCCCCTAAAAAACCACTAGTCAAGCGGAGCCCTACTAAACTTGGTATTTTTTGGGTCCAATGTAATGTCATAAAAGACTTTAGTCGGGCAAAGAACAACAAAATTCACTGCTTCGCCTGCGCAAAGTCGACAAAACCAATTGCACCCCTAGAAAAAGACTTGTTGAGACGAAACCTACAAAACTTGACATATAGTCGGTCCATTACTATGTCATAAAAGATTTCCGTCGGGCAAAGACGACGAAATTGACTGCTCCATCTGCGTGAAGTTGGCAGAAACCAATTTGCCACTTAGAAAATGACTTTTCGGGTGGATCCTTGCAAGACTTTCGCGTTGGTTAGCCGGGACAATTCCAGTGGCACTACGGAGAAAAAACCTGTTGGGAAATATTGTTGTTTCTTTTCAAAATATCAGAAACAACTAACATATTTTGCTAATACATGAGGCCATAGAATTGCAAGGTTATACTAAGCTTATTTAGAACTAGGCCTCTTTGGATTGTTCTCAAAAGCCCTATAACAAATCATATGACCGAGGCATGAAGAATTAAAACTGCAAGGGAAGGAAGCAATTTTTAATTCTAGATTCGTAAATTTTGTGACATTATACTTATTTTAAGGCTTTATACAACAAAAAATAAGATAAAAAAGAAAGCAGGAAGCCCAGTTAACAAGGTTGTACTGCTACTCAAAAAGAAAATTATGTAATACATAAACAAGTCGAAATAAATTCAAACTAAACTAGTTTGTCAAGTGTGAGGAAAGTTTACAGGGAATCAAGTTTCTCATTGACCAAGGAATTGCAATATGAATTAGTGCGATTCTGCATCTGAACCTCAAAGGACGCTTCGAGCACTATTTTATTTGTTTAGATCATCAGTGCATGAAAATGCTCGCAAGACAAAAGAAAAGAGGCACAAGTAGAATAAAGCTTCTGTGTGAAGTTTCTTATATTAGATTTCAGATTAGATTAATCAAACAGTTCGTGGTAATGAACTGTAAGTAAGGAGTGACCCGGCTCAATAGTAACCGAAACTCTAAAAAACGGAATTTTGATACCAATAGATACATCAAAAGAATTAGATTTTAAGGCTAATTTCAAATATATAAGTTTCATCGAGTCTAGTCTTACCCATCAAAAGTTACGTGCCTGAAAAAATTTGTCTGATTTTCGAAAAAAGGGGGAAACACCCCCTAAAAGTTATAGAACCTTAATGAAAATCACACTATCAGATTGCGTATCAGAGAACCCTACTGTAGAGGTTTCAAGCTCCTATCTGCAAAAATGTGGAATTTTGTATTTTTGCCAGAAGAAAGATCACGGATGCGTGCTTATTTGTTTTTTCTGTTATTCCCCCCCCCCGGGTTGATCGTATTGACCAAGTGGTCCTAGAATACCGTGAGAGGACTCACTCTAACGGAAATTAAAGGTTCTAGTGCCCTTTTAAAGTAACCAAAAAAATGGAGGGCAACTAGGCCCCCTCCCACGGCTCATTTTTTTTCCAAAGTCGCCCTATAAAAATTTTGAGATAGCAATTTTGTTCAGGATGATTGAAAGTATAATAAACATATCTTTTCGGATGACTTAATCCCCTAGAGTCCCAGGGGGGGAGGGCTGAAAGTTATGAACTTTACCCAATGTTAACATACAGTATTGGCTATTGGGAAGTATATAGACGTTTTCAGGGGGAATTTTTTCGGGTAGGGGGGGGGGGCCAGGGGTTATGCGGGAGGATCTTTCCATGGAGGAAGTTTCCATGGGGGAAGGGATATTGTTATGAAGGGGCGCGGATTTCCCAGCATTATTTAAAAAATGATCAGAAATTAAATAAAAAAAACGGGTTTTTCAACTGAAAGTAAGGAGCAACATCAAAACTTAAAACGAACAGAAATTATTACATATATGATTAGGGTCACCCCCTAGTCAATATCTCGCTCTTTAAGCCAAAGTTTTTTAGTACTTTCATAAAAGCTATTTATTCTAATTAACGGCCTTTGTGATTAAGGGGTCATTTTTAAAGAATTGGAACAAAATTCGAACTTTAAGGTAAAGAGCGAGGTATTGACTAGGGAGCGAACCCCCTAATATACTTATTAAAAATATATGACTATAGAAGTTCGTTGCGTAAGTGAATTTGTAAGTTACATGTATTTATTACTAATACATACTTGTGAGAAAATGGTAAGGTTCGATTCTCAATTTTTTTCCAGAGAAGAGGAAAAATGTTAAAATTCGTTTCTGGATTTTAGGTAGAAGATAGAACGCTTCAGTTCTGAGTTTTCCTAAGAAGAAAGAAAGTTCCACTTTAGTTTGGATTTTTTTCAACAGAGAAAAAAAAATTCAAGTTCTCTTCTGAGTTTTCTCAAAGAAGAGAAACAGTTACATTTCGATTCTGAATTTTTCCGGAGAATAGAATTAACTCCAGTTCAATTCTGGATTTTCTAAAAGAAGAAAATGAAGTCTTACTTCGCTTCTAAATTTTCTCAGTGAAGAGAAAGAAGTCTCACATCACTTCTGAATTTTCGGCATAATACTGAAAAAAGGATACTTCTATTCTGAATTTTTTCTGAAGAGAGAAAGTTCCATTTAAGTTCCGAATTTTCTCAAAGGAGAGAAGAAAAGTTCAAGTTCTCTTGTGAATTTTTCCATGGAAAAGAAATGTTAAACTTCCATTTTGTATTTTTTCGAAAGAAGAAAAAATTTTAAACTTTGATTCTGAATCTTCTCAAAGAAGAAAAATAAGATCAAGTTTTGTTCTGGATTTTTTCCGAAGAAGAGAAAAAGTCACACCATCAATTACAGCACACCAAAGAACCCAAATGTTGAAGTTTCACGCGCCTATCCATAAGAAATGTGAAATTTGCTGCTTTTTCGTTGAAAATATGTAAATAATGGCAAATTCGATGTGGTAAGATGGGTGAAAGTGCGCTAGTAGTCAAATAAGTTCACAGTTTCGTGAGGAACCAGGGGAGCAAATCTTATAGAATCTTGGCTATTCACTATATCAGTGAAAAATCCTCGATAATTTTGCCTGTAATCTAAGTTTTATATTCTATTGAAGCAAATTTTATTTTAGTAAAAGGAGGAAACACTCGCAAAGGGTATAACAGGTTTTGATAAAAGTTACAGCATCGAATAAAGCAAATCAAAGAACCTTAGCGTTAAAGTCTCAGGCAGCTATGCACAGGAAATGAAGAATTTGTTGCTTTTTCAATGAAAATATTCAAAACAAAGGTAGAAAATTCGATGAGGTAAGACTGGGGAATACATGCTGGTAGTCAAACAACTTAACAAATTTGTAGAGAGTCAGAGGGAAAAATCTTAGAAAACAAAGGGTATGCCCTTCATCAGTGAAAATTCCTTCGTGAGATGTGCCTATAATCTAAGTTTTGTATTCTATTGAAGCAAATTTTAAACGGGGGAAACGCGCTCGAAGGGTGTAAGAGGTCTCGGCAAAAGCTACACCATCAAATACAGTACATCAAAGAACCTTGGTGTTGAGATTTCACGCGCTTATCCACAAAAAATGTAGAATTTTCAGTGGGAAAAGGTTGAGAATGTCCTAGGGTGGTGACGGGGGGTGGTACCACGTGGATGATGGAGGGTAGGGTGTGTAATGCCACGGTGGTGCGATGTGTTTTGGAGGCTATTATGATAAGCTGGGTTTGCAAATACTTGAATCATCGGATTGAAGTATAACTTTTAACAAGAAATGTCTGAAAAATGTCTTGGAGGTGATGATGTGATGTTATAGGGGGCCACAGAGCAGTAGCAGTGTGGCATTGTGGCGTGAATTGCTTGGAGTATCACACCCTAGCAATGAAATGCCGAGTACCGCTTTAAGTAAAAGCCGTGTTTAATTTAGATTCAGATGCTTGTTCTCAATGGGAAATATTGAGAATGTACTACGGGTTGATGAGGTGTGATGCCACGTGGATAACGGAGCGGAAGGTGTGTAATACCACGGTGGCGTGAGGTGTTTTGGAGGTTATTATGATAAGCTTGGCTTGCGAAACTTGAATCATTGGGGTGAAGTATAATTTTTAACAAGAAATGTCTGAAAATGTCTTGGAGGTGTTAGGGCAATGTTAGCGGGTGCCACAGAGTAGTAACAGTGTGGCATTGGGGCGTGAATTGCTGGGAGTATAAAATTCAGTTAATGAAATGCCGAGTTCAGCTTTAAGTAAAAACGAGTGTTTAGTTTAGATTCACATGCTTATTTTTGTAATTTAAGGTTGAAAATGTCCTAGAGGGGTGCCGCGTGGATCACGGAGGGGGAGGTGTGTAATGCCATGGTGGTTTAGACTGTTTTGGAGATTATTAAGATAAGATTGGCTTGCGAAAACTTGAATCATTGGGTTGAAGTATAATTTTTAACAAGAAATGTCTGTGAAATGTCTTGGATGTGATAGGGCTACGTCAGAGGGTGCCACAGAGCAGTAATAGTGTGGCAGTGTGCCAGAAATCGTTGGAAAATAATTGCAACAGAAAATTTAACCATTGAGGGTAATTGAGCCTTGGAATACGCTTAAAATATTGATGATGGGTGTCTCAGGGATGTCACAAAGTAGATAGGTTGTGGTACTGTGGCGTGAATTGCTTGGAGTATCACGCCCTAGGAAAGAAATACTGACTTCTCGCTGTTCAAAAAAATATACTGTTTAATTTAGATTCGATAGCTTATTTTCAGAGTGAAAGGGTTGAAGATGTCCTAGGGATGATGGGGGGTGGGTTCCACATGGATGACAGGTGTGAAAGGCCGTGATGATGTGGGAGTATTTTGATGGTTATTATGACAAACGAAACTCAGAGAGGAGAGAAAGTAACAAAATGAAAAATAAAATCAAAAAAGGGTTATTATGAAAGTCCAGGCTCGCGAATGAAAATTTGAATCAATTGGTTGAAGGATATTTCTTAACAGGAAATGTCCGAAAAATGTCTTGGAGGTGATGAAGCGATGTCAGAAGGGTGTTGCAGAGCAGTAACAGTATGGCATTTTTGGCGTGAATTTTTTGAAGTATAACACTCTAGCAATGAAATGCCGAGTTCCATTGTTCAAGTAAAAACAGTGTTTAATTATATTCATGAGCTTATTTTCGGTGGGAAAAGGTTGAAAATGTCTTAGGGGGAGGGGGTGATGAGGGGTGGTGTCACGTGAATGACGGAGGAGCAGGTGTGTTATAACATGGTGGTGTGAATTGACATGGTGTATCACTTAGGGATGGGTTGCGAAAACTGGAATGAACGGAATGAGGCATAATTTTTAACAAGAAATGTCGGAAAAATCTTTCAGGAATGATTGTTAGGGGATGTGGGGCCAGGCAAATAATGGGACTGTGTGTAAATTGCATGGAGTAACGTGTTCTACAGTTTAAAAGTTAAAATGGAGGCGTTAAAGAATTTTTACCGTAGAGGGGGGGGGGGAACAATCTAATATGCACTGAAAGCAATGATGTATTTTCGTTAAGGGCTCTCGGAAATACCTCAATAGTGCCTAAAAATTTGCATCTAATATCAACCCTACTCTCTGGAAATGATTGCTAGGAGGGAGATGGGGGGTGGGGGGTGGGGGTTGTCAGTCTTATATTGTCAGGATGGTTTGAAATATTCGTCTTCTTGCCTCAAAAACACTGTATTTTCGTTAAGGGCTCTCGGAAATATCTCAATAGTGTCTAAAAATTTTCATCTAATATCAGGCTTGCCCTCTTGAAATGATTGCTAGGATGTGTTTTTCTTTAATGGATGGTTCTTTTTGCTTATACTTTATTATTTATAAGCTTTTTCACGTTTTATTTTTTGTTTGTGTTTTTAACTCTTTTTTTCTGTGTTTTAATATTGTTTGTAAATTTTTTTGAATTAATAAAACTTTTATTTACAAAGTCTGTGTTTTTAAGATTTATTGTTTAGGACAGGCATACTTTCAACGTAATTTAAGCATCCCTCCCATCTTTATCGCTAAAAATACATTAAGAGCAATTTTTTCTAAAATTGAATATTCCCTCTGCGCGTTTTCGATCGTCGATGTTACACCTGGCCAGGAGAAGAACAGCACGAGCTCCGAATCTTGATAGATGTCTCATGTCTCATAGACCGAGGTGTGTCTTGTCACGTCATGGGAATGTGTTATTTCTATAAAGTAATGAGTAGGACAAAATACAGAGGATAGCAGGGCAGTCCTGATGGATGAAACGATGTCCCATTCGAAGGAAATTGACCTTTCAAGTCCCAGCGAGGACAAAGAACTAAAGAAAAAAGAAGAAGAAATGCTTTGAAAGAAAGAAAAAAAAAAGGAAAAACCGCTTTGAACATTTAGGCGAAAAAAAAAGTCAAAAATGTATTATGTGACAGTGATGTGCGCGCTGCCCTTACGCAACTTACGCGCCGTCATTAAGCAACGTGTGTGCTGAACTTACACAAAGTGTGCGCCGCCATTAAGTTAAAAGAAAAAAAGACGTTTTGTACGTTTTGGGTATAAATAAAATCCCAAAAAAGTATTATGTGACAGTGATGCGTGCACTGTCATTACGTAAGAAATGCGCTGTCACTACGTAAGGTGTGTTCTGTCGTTAAGTTACAAGCGGGGATTCCTCCATAGGGCCTGACACAAGTTTACAGAAAATTGGGTTGGACAGAGTAAGTCGTTTGATGTCATTGGAGTCCAAAGGGCCGTGTCGTGGGAATCTTGCCATCTGAAATAAGATTGCGTCAAGCATATTACACCAGGAAACATGAGCCACACTGCACAGGTTTGACGGCTTGAGGGGTTAGTAGCTCCACTTATAGGCTCCATATCTGGTGAGGTTGCGTCGCTAGCTGTGTTCCCTATATTAGAACACCTGGGCCTTGTAGAAATCCCATGCTATTTTCCTAGGGATGCGCTCGGAATCTTGCCAGCCGACCGCATTGCCCAGGTGCGAGGGACTAGGAGCTCCACTTAGAATTCCCTATTATTGCTGCTTGTTAAGTATCCCGACCAACGGCACTCCGATTAATCATACTGAAACAATATTGCGTCACTTGGAAACATGGCGTCCCGAGGACCGCTTGAAACAGGGACCGCTTCAAACCGGGACCACTTGTATTCCGGGGGTACTGGCCGCTTGAAATCCCATGTTAATTTCCTATCTGACTGCTTGAATCAATAGATAGGATACTACTATTGCCTGCAAGAAGCAAAGAAGAATATATTTTTGAAATTGCCTTTCAAGTTTAATAGCTTATGGCCAGGTTTAATTATAAAAGTTTTGAATTTGTCCGGTCTTTTCAATTTTTTCGAATTCATGAAATAAATGCAGACGAACAACTGTTGTGAAATCGAAGTAACATTTCAGACATCACTTGAGGAGGTTCGTCCTGGTCCATCCAATTAGGCCGCTGCAATACAAGCGCTAGACATAGAGCGATCAATCAGTCAATATGGAACTAGGCTTATTAGTCAGTCAGAGAAATTCATTTCTCAGAAAGTGTCAAGAATGGAAGGAGTAGAATCTGAAGCCAAAAGTTTACAGCAAGCTGGAATCGTTTACGCTGGAAGTGGAAAAGTTTACAGCAAGTAAGAGTCGAGCACAATCCCGGGCTATAAAAAAATAAAAAATAAAATAAAACTCAGAAATGCTGAAGCTTATGAAACTAGGACCATTTCAGCCAAAAATCAATTTCACAAAAAACGAGGAAATCCAATCCAAGAATTCCAAACACCAGTTGCGGTTTGTTAGAAACTGGTAGAATGAGTACCCGCATCTAGAGTATAGTGTCGAGAAAGCCTACTGCCTTAGCCTATTTTTTAGCCTATTATCAAAGATTTAGCCTACTGCTTTGCCTGTTCGTTGTTTCCAACTGGACCTGGCCGTAAATACAGAAACAAAGATTTTTCATTTATAACAGGAGCTAGAAACTGGCATATAATTTGAAGCAAGGGCACCAAGGCTGAAATGCTCGTCACTCACTTCCAATCAAATGGTCATAAAGCTTCTATAGGTGGTCTTATTTATCTTATCGAGAAAGATAAATCATTGCCAAGCTTACTTAACAAGGAGAAACTAAAGAATGACATTAAGTCAGAAAAAGAAAGGAAAAGAGGGCTTCGCATTATACTCGTATAATTGTTGCCAGATGTTACCACCACTCTAAGTAAACAAGGGCTGGCATTTCGTGGGAAGAATCATGACGGGGGAAAATCATGTGGAGCTAGCCAATCTTTTTCTGAGACACAACATCGAAATGGGCCTTCAAATGAAAAACCGAATAAAGTCGAATGTCACCAGCTCTCCGTCGGGTAGTAGCCAAAATAAATTAAGTACGATTGTTCGAACAGGGCTAGTTCAAAATCGTAGCGGAAGTTAATGAAGCTGACTTCTTTAGTTAATGAAGTTAATGAAGCTGGCATCTTGGCAGATGAGGCGCCCTCTTCCAGCCATTTATAGTGTTTAGCTGTAGGTGTACGGTACATTGATAGAGAGGGAGCCGCCAAAGAGCGTTTACTCGTCATTGTATATTCTGATTCAAAGAAAGAAGCCAATATAGCAGAAAAAATTCTACAAGTTTTGTGAAAGGCTCGTATCATTGAAGAAAAACTGACATTTCAATGCTACGATCTTGCAAGTAACATAAGTGAGCGCTTTGATGGAACACAAGCAAACATTTCCAAGAAGTTGTAAAGAAATATTCAATACCTAAGATGCCTAGCCCACAGAGAGAACATTATTGATCTTTTTGCAGAGATTTGCAAAAGTGCTGGAAGTATCGTGTAAGTATCAGTTTGCCGAGTTGTTCTCTGGCGAAAAAGAACAGACGGGGGTTGCCTTTATTTTACAGACCTACCGTAGTGACAGGTGAGAGAATATTTAGCAAGATGAAAATCGTCAAGAACAGATTGAGGTCAACTATGGGAAACGATCGAGTTGACCATCTTATGCTCATGATCTCATAAAAAGACCTACTGGAAAAAATTGACCTTACCCTGCTTGTAGAAAAGTGGAAAGTTGAAAAGCCGCGCAGCCTTAAAGTTTAGCTTATCCTCTTTGTCTTGATTTTGCTCCTATACCTGAATTTTTCTCTACAATACATGGCAATTTTCCACATCAAATAAATATTGTTTTAACACCTAAAAACGAAGTAAAAAATGTCAGTTGTCGTCGGCACCTACCCAAATTCTTCGGCACATTTCGGACGTCCCCCCCTCCCCAGAGGCAAAAGGCTAGTGACGCCCCTGCAGTCCAAGCAGTATCTTGTGGGCTTTTTTGGCCTTCAAGTCCCGATGAAGCTGTTTTCTATGCTGGTTCTTGACCTGTAGAAACACCAGAAATGTTAAGATATTTTAAATTAAAAAATGGACCATACTCTCAAAATCATTATCAGAATTATCAGACACCTTTAGTTCCCATTTTTTGGATTATGAGCAAGCCTTCGATTCTGTTGATAGAAGAGCTTTAGCGAAGGTCTTATCATTGTATGGTATAACAAACAAATACATTAAAATGATTAGTGCTTTGTACGAGAATAACACTGCTGCGGTAAAAGTAGGAAGTGAGGTTAGAAGCTGGTGTCGTATTAAATCAGGAGTTAAGCAGGGTTGTTTATATCCTCTTTATATAGATGTTTTTGACGAACTTTGTCTTCAGGAGCATAGGAAAAGTAATTGGAGACCACGGAATCAAATGGGGAGGAAAAACTCTCCTGAACTTAGATTATGCTGATGAATTAACTTTTAGAGGTTTTGCGAGTTCAGGGTGCTAGAATAGGTTTGAAAATTCATGATAAGAAGACTAAGTCACTAAGGCTAGGAATAAGTGAAGAAGTAAAGGTGACGCTGGGTAATGAAAAGATTGATCAGGTGGGTAGCTTCACTTACCTTGGTAGTATAATTATTAAATGAAACTCAAAACGAAAAGAAATTACAATAAATAGCCGAGTTGAACTCAAAACAAGCAAAAATTAACATGTGTTAATTGAGTTAACATGTGTTAACTGTTTGCTGTTTTTCTTCTTTTTTTTCAGTAAAGCGCAAATTATGTTCTCGTCTTGAGAAGGCATGGGGATTATCAGTCCTACTCATGTTAATTTTTGCTCGTTTTGGGTTTGACTCGACTATTTAATGTAATTTCTGTTCTTTTTGAGTTTCATTTATTTATTGATAGTGATTTGAGGTAGTTTAACGCTTGGGAGAATAATTGAATTTATTTCTGCTCATTCTTGGCTTGATGGAGCTCTTCCCTTTTCTCTGAAAAACTTGTTTTGTGGAAAAAGTTTTTAAAATTAATTACTATTCAAACTACTGACTAGCTTTAGAATTTGCATCACAACTTGAAATTCTCCGTTTTTAAGAGAGAAATAACTGGTTTTCCAGAGTTTATATTATGGTTGATTTGTTCTTCATTTCAAGTAGGCTAATACTAGATGGAACCAAGATGTTACCTGACAAATCAATCCATTATTTTGTATGCTGTTTAATGACTTTAAACATATTATTTTTATGTCCAAGTTTTTAAGATAATTTTAACTGTATACGGAAAACTACTGATATCGCAGCTCCTGTAAGACTATGAACAGCGTTATAGATAAGTTAAGAGTTGTTAGACTAAGTATTTACTTTTGACCTCTAAATCAATATTCTTGTTTCTTATGCTTGGCTTTTGTGTTTTTAGTAAAGCGCTAGTTTTCTGTAATGTTACAAACATAGGGAAATAGCACCAGTTGATCTATTTGCCCTAGTTTTATTGATATATGGTAGATAGGCTGTAAAGTAATAATTTGTGAAGTTTTAAGTTGCAACTTCGCTCTTTATTTCCCTCGGAGAAACATTGTTTATTTTAAATTATTTATTTCTCTTTTCGATTAAAACTTAATTTAGAAACATCACTGCCATGATCTTTTTTATTTATACGTAATAATTTCTGTTTGTTTTAAGTTTTAATGTTGCTCCTTAGTTTCAGTTGAAAATTGAAACTAAGGAGAGATTAGAAAATCTCTAATCACCACCAATCTAGGGGAGATAAGAACCCTCAGCTCTTATTAAGGAGCTGAACGAAGAAGCCGTACAAGAATTGAAGGACAAAATTAAGTTTAGAGAGGGGGAAAAAAAAAATCAAAACGTAGTGTCGTTTCTTTTTGTTAAAAAAAAAAAAATTAATAATAAATATATCTTTAGTTTTTTGTTTTAAAAAATAAATTTAGTAGTACTTAAGAGAGTAGCTCCAGGTGAGTAGCTTCGACACAAAAGTTTAACTAAGTGGACAGGTTTGCATATCGAAATACTTGTGGAAAATTTTGCCATCTCAACAGATATATGCTTTTAGGCTTACGGAGTTATTTGTCCTGTCCCTGTATAGAATTAAATAAAAAAACAAGTTTTTTTAACTGAAAGTAAGGAGCGAAATTAAAACTTAAAATGAACAGAAATTATTCCGTATATGAAAGGGGCTGTCCCCTCCTCAACGCCTCGCTCTTTACGCTAAAGTTTTTTATTGTTTTAAAAAAATAGAGTTGTGAGAAAGTCAAACTTTAGCGTAAAGAGCAAGGCGTTGAGGAGGGGACAGCCCCTTTCATATACGGAATAATTTCTGTTCGTTTTAAATTTTAATGTCACTTCTTACTTTCAGTTAAAAAACTTGTTTTTTTAATTTAATTTTTGAACGTTTTGAATTAATGCAGGTTTTGATCTTGGCTCACATTACATGAATAACTAAAGCAACATTTTCATATTAATTTACTTTTATTTGGTTAAATGGCTTTCTCGAAACTTGTTTCATTTTATTTACGAACGCTTTTATTAGTAATAAATATGCGTAACTTCCGAATTAACTTAAGTAAAGAACTTCTATATTCATATACTTTTAATACATATATTAGGGGGTTTGCCTCCTAGTCAATACCTTGCTCTTTAAGCGAAAGTTCAAATTTTGTTCCAATTCTTTAAAAATGACCGCTTAATCACAAAGGCCGTTAATTAGAATAAATAGCTCTTATGAAGGTACTAAAAAATCTCTGGCTTAAAGAGTGAGGTATTGACTACGGGGGGAGCCCAATCATATATGTAATATTTTCTGTTCGTTTAAAGTTTTGATGTTGCTGCTGTTGCAGTTTAAAACTTGTTTTTTTATATTTAATTTCTGATCTTTTTTTAAATAATGCTGGGAAGTCCGGCGTCCCCTTCATAGCAATGTCCCTTCCCCGATGAAAACTTCCTTCATGGAAAGATCCTCCTACATAACCCCCGACCCCAGGCACGTACGCAGGAATTTGTTTTGGGGGGGCCCAATTTGTTTCGGGGGGGGGGGGCAAAATCCTTCAAACCCATTATTCTGTGAGAAAAATCAGAAAATTATGGAAAAATGACAAAAATCGTGAGATTTCGGGGGGGGGGAGGGGGCCGGGCCCGGAGGCCCCCCTGCGTACGTCCTTGACCGACCCCCCTCCACTACCAGGAAAAATCTCCCCTGAAAACGTCTGTACTGTATACTTCCCAATAACCAGTACTATATGTTAACATTGGGTAAAGTTCTTAACTTTTAGCCCTCCTCCCGGGAACTTCGGGGGATTGAATCATCCTAAAAGACATACTTATAATATTTTTTTGAACATGCTGAACAAAATGGCTATCTCAAAATTTTGATCAGGTGACTTTGGGAAAACAATGAGCGTGGGAGGGGGCCCAGTTGCCCTCCAATTTTTTTGGTCACTTAAAAAGGGCACTATAAGTTTTAATTTCAATTCCTATAGCCCTCCCATGATATTCTAGGCCAACTGGGTCGATACGATCACCCGTGGGAAAAAAAAATTAAATAAACACGCATCCGTGATCTTTCTTCTGGCAAAAAATGCAAAATTCCACATTTTTGTAGATAGGAGCTTGAAACCTCTACAGTAGGGTTCTCTGATACGCGGAAGATGATGGTGTGATTTTCATTCAGGTTGTGTACATTTTAGAGGTTCTTTCCCCCTTTTTTCGAAAATCAGCCAAATTTTCTCAGGCGCGTAACTTTTGATGGATAGGATTAAACTTGATGAAACTTATATATTTGAAATCAGCATTAAAATCCAATTCTTTTGATGCATCTATTTGTATCAAAATACCGTTTTCTAGAGTTTCGGTTACCATTGAGCCGGGTCCCAATAACCAATACTATATGTTAACATAGGGTAAAGTTCATAACTTTCAGCCCTCCTCCTGGGGGCTTCGAGGGATTAAGTCATCCTAAAAGACATAGTTATAATATTTTCGACCATGCTGAACAAAATGGCTATCTCAAAATTTTGATCAGATGACTTTGATCATCTTTGATCATCAAATGAGCGTGGGAGGGGGCCTAGTTTCCCTCCATTTTTTTGGGACACTCAAAAAGGGGACTAGAACTTATAATTTTCATTCGGATGAGTCCTCCAACGATATTCTAGGACCACTAGATCAATAAAATTACTCCTGGAAAAAAGAAACCTATCAAACAAAAAAAAATAAAAAAATAAAAACCCAACCCTGATGTTTCTTCGGACAAAAAATTGAAAATTCTACATTTTTTTAGATAGGAGCTTGAAACCTCTACAGTAGGGTTCTCTGATACGCTAAATATGATGGTGTGATTTTCATTAAGGTTCTATAACTTTTAGGGGGTCTTTCCCCCTTTTTTCGAAAATCAGCCAAATTTTATCAGGCGCGTAAATTTTGATCGGTAAAATTAAACTCGATGAAACTTATATATTTGAAATCAGAATTAAAATCTGATTCTTTTGATATGTCTATTGGTATCAAAGTTCCGTTTTTTTAGAGATTCGGTTACCATTGAGCCGGATCGCTCCGTACTTACAGTTCGTTACCACGAACTGTTTGAAAACCACTCGTTACTTAGAAATGAATCGAAATTTCCAAAAAGATCATTTCTTGTGTAGGTATGATAAATGGTATTATAAACTAAATTTGTTTTCATTTCAAAAAATTTGGGAAGAATTACCTTAATTCTCCTACAGAACTGTTTTCATTTGTCTTTCTTCCTCTTTGGATACACAATCTTACGTACGGAGAGAATTATACGGTGGAACTATCAAGATAATGATTTGAATAAGTAAGTATAACAATGAGTAATCCTTCTTTTAATATACAACTTTGAGTGGTTCCAGAACCACATGCCAACACTTCTCTAACCACTTAGTGGCAAGGGGTTGAGTTCAGGGGTGTAATTTTCTTTTGGGCAGGGGGGGAGTAACTGCCCCTCCCATACCTTAGTTTCCCCCAGACCCTAGCTTACCCCCCCCCCCCCCCCTCTGCTGATATTAATTTTCTCCAAATTCAAGCCCCTACTGAAACAGGTCAGTTTTCTTTAGTAGGCTACATCTTTACTTTTTTTTTACAATATGGCTCGTTTTTAAGTTTTCTCTGTCATTTTCACTTGATTTGAGAAAACTGGTTCCAACTTTGAACCCCCCCCCCCCACAGGATTCTGACAAAATTACACCATTCGTTGGGGTATGGCTTTAGTGATCTACTGAGAATGTCGTTGCAAACCATGAACTGGATGATCTCTATTCCCTTGTTAATCAAAATGCTTGACAAAATACCTTCCCCGGATATGCTTTAATGAATGAGTGCATCACGTTTACAAAAAAGGTGAAATTATCTGAATATAGAAGGGACAAAACCGTGAATGAAAAACATACCATGCAGGATTCGAACGCAATACACTTTAATTTGAAGTCCAACGCTGTACTAATAGAACCACGCCTCACCTCCACGAAATCTAACGCGTTAGATGGTTTATCAGGGCACAGAACTTGGAGATCCTCCGGTCCTTTAAATTATCACCCCTGTCTGAGCAGTTCGATCTCGCTCGCTGCGTTGGACGGTCACCTACCTCGCCTACACATTCTAATACCTGTCTGACTCATCTTCGACTTCGATCCAACCGCAAATGGCTGGAAACGTCCCAAAGGTAGACCACGCACAAGATGGGCGAACGTCATGCGTGGTCGACTTACTACTAGAAACATCGACCCTAATGAAGCTCCAACCCTCGCCCAGGACAGAACACTCTGGAGCCGACTGGCTGCACTGGCCTTTTGTTCCCTTTACGCTGGCAACGTTACCGATCAAGAGCTTTAATATACTTTAATATATGTATTTAATCTCCAAACACAGGCAAGTAATCAGGACTATCTTACCGCATCAGCTTCATAAGAAATTGCCCAAGGACCCACGATTGTAGTGTCACATGCCAAGATATTTATTTTAAGGGACTTTTAATAAGTAAATACAGTGCACCGTAGTTAAGGCTAAGAGCTACCAAACCTTGAGTTATTTTTCATATAACCATAGGGATACCGCTTGTTTGTCTATTCCACAAGCAAAAATTAAATCTGTTTTTAAATTTTTAAGGAGAAGAAAAAGGGAAGAAAATAGGTGGTTGCCCTCCCAAAATATTTGCTTTGTCTTTTCAGTATTATGTTTTGGCCTTAAAAAAAAAACCTTTTTTGATCGTTTTTTCTTTATCTAAAAAAATAAGAAAAAAAAAAAAAAACACCGACCATAGCGTTCCAGAATGGAAATATGTTACAAATTTTATCATTTAGACATTTGACCTTTCGCAAAATTTTGTCATAGAACTTATAGGCTATGTGTGTTAAGTCGTGTTGATTAACAATCTAGTTTCCCGATTTTGAGTATTAATCTAGACACTCAATCTAGACAACTAATACAAACACTCAGGCTAGTCTTCAGTGTCTGATTATTTAAGAAATACAATTATTTAAATTTGGATGGACATGTATAATTTAACCGTTAACAATCAGATTGTCAAAAGAAATAGTATTTTGGCGAAAATTCTTATTTGATGAAAACGGAGAGCGATGCAATATATTATGTGTGCAATATATTTCCATTCTGCAGTTTAGCTATTGTAACTCTGAATCTTTGAGCCTATACCCCCACCCCCACCCCTCAAAAAAAATAATTGAAATTCTAAAACTATTCACCCATTTTTCATATTATTTGCTCATTCTGTATGTTGTCTTCTTTTTTGCGTTTTTAATATTCCCGGACTTTGAATTATATGAATATTTCAGTTTTTCTTAGGAGGTCCCTTATTTCAATATGGAAGAAGCATATTATATCCATTTATATACAAGTCAGAAAAATCACTAGAAATACTTTACTTTGTCGAAAAATTAGTACAAAAATAGGTCTTTTGTTTCATCTGTAGATCAATATGGTATGTGGCAGGAGCAAGCTGAAGGAAGTCTGTAAATATCAATAAACAGTCCTTTGTAGGTATCACATGGATCAAAAGACAGCATTCTGTGATAGACATACTTCTGTAAACACTGACTTTTGTAGCAAGGGGCGATGGTTCTGCAGTCACCACCAGGGAAAAGGCAAGTTTCCATTCTCTGAGTTTGTGTGTAGTATAGGACATCTTGAACAATGACACGCCATTCACCATTGACATTCCTTGCACGTTTTGGACGAGCATATGTAACGTCCGAGGGACAGATGTAGCCTTCTGGGCCAATCCAGTGCGTCTTATCAACTAGAGGACCGCTGTAGTAAGAATAGTCAAATGCTTCTTCTTGGTATCTAGTAAGACCGTCAACAAGGTCGTCAGCAGACTGCTCAGGGACATCACTGTACTTCTTCCCAAGGTAATAATCTGCTTCAATTGCTGCCTAACAAGAGGAATAACAGTAAATTAGACATAGTCTATGAAAAATGTACGAATAAAAGTAATTAAACAACGGTAAGAACAATCGGGGCCGTATCCTGTATTTTTTTAATGGAGGTGGGGGGGGGGGGGGGTAAAAATAAAAAACGCATAAAAAATGTAATTTATATTCATTTTTATTACGTTTTGCGGGTCGGATAAACATCTCCAAAGGGGGAAGGGGGTTCAAACACCCTAACCCTCCCCTGGACCCGGCTTGAGCACAATACAATATTAAGGTTCGTATCATGAAACCGAACCAGTGTCCAATGCCGTGTAAATACTTACTGATATTTTGAAAGTACATGCTCAGGGACACCAATCCAAGAAAATATAGGAGAGAGCCAACATTTTTTTCGGTTTTTCTAAAACGAATATACAAAACAAAACGTTTTTTAAAAACCTAGGGGATATTTTTTTTTTCTTTACTTCTTTAATGACAATACCAAATAGCACGGTGTTTTTCAAACTAAAAGGGGCAAATACCCAGCACATCGCCTCCCCCTATTGGTGCTCACTGACCAAGGCTGTATCCAGGGGATTTGACCCTCCCACCCCTTCTCCAAAATGTTTGTCCGACTCGTAAAAACCTAATAAAAATGCATCAAACACATTTTGATGCGTTTTTTAAGTTTTTGTACCCCCCCCCCCTCAAACATACCTCCCCCCAAACAAAAAATCCCAGGTACAGCCTTGTTAAAGACCACAGCGCTTTCCTCCTTGTATCCTTTGGTCTTATTGTTCATTATCCTTTTTCTATGCGTTTTGGTTTATTCTGATTTTATTATTTAATGTTAAGAAACAATTTTTTTATTTATTTTTAGACCGTGTTTTTCAGGAAGTAATTCTGTTTTAATTTTTTATTAAATAAAAAAACAAGTTTTTTTAACTGAAAGTAAGAAGCGACATTAAAACTTAAAACGAACAGAAATTATTCCGTATATGAAACGGGCTGTCCCCTCCTCAATGCCTCGCTCTTTACGCTAAGATTTTTTATTGTTTAAAAAAATAGAGTTGTGAGAAAGAGTCTAACTTTAGCGTAAAGTCTAACGTTATCCTTTCCAACCGGTTTTTTCTTTATTTTTATAGAGTATTTCAAAAGGTTTCTACCAAGTTTTGAGAGTTGTTGTCTCATTGAAGATATAACGGATATCTTCCATCTTTGGCTTGTTGCAATTAGCTATTCTAAAGAAATTACACCTATATCATTCAATAAACTAAAGGGAAAAGAATGAGCGGTCGGCTTTTTACTGTGGGCCTCTGCTTATTTTTAATAGGTTAAGAGTAGAACTCCAAGGCACGCACGCAGGATTTTTTTGTGCGGGGGGGGGGGGAGGGGAATAAGAAAAAACTTTCTATTTGATTATTTGAATGAAATTGCCCCGAAATACGGGGGTATTTGGGATTTATGGGAGTAGGACCTGAGTTCTCCTCTCCTTTATAGGCCCATCTCTGTGCCATATACGCAGCATACGTATACTGCTCTTGCAAAACATAATTTCACAATATTGAGAACCATCGTAGGTAATGACACTCAGTCACACGTAATATCTAGGAATATACTTATTACGCAAAAGTAAGCAAATAAAAGCAGTAACAATAACCTTGATAATTTTCTCACAATTTGTTGTAATTTACTTGGAATTTGTGACATAGTTCTCATATTTGTGACACAGATCACCTTGAAAAGTTTCGGAGAAAAAAGTTGGCCAGACGCTGACGTCATTCACAAATTATAATTTACTAAAATTCATTAAAACTTATGGAATATATAGCTATTTAAAGTAATATAAATTGTCACCTTAATATTAATGAAATAGCTGTTGGACAGCTTGGCTGCAGCAAATCAAAAGGCCTTATGTTACGTTCTACAAGTTTTTCAGTTCAGCAGAACAACTAAAAATTGTGCTTTTTTATGATATTAATTAAAATAGTTTTCCGAAAAAGAAGTTTTTCAAAGAAAAATTAAGGCCGTGTTAAACTTAAGATCAGCAGAAGTAAATTCCTATAATAATTTAAACTCAAAACGACCTGAAAATATTATTAAACTAAAGAATAAATGAACCCAAAAACGAACAGAAAATAAAATACACAACCATAGCAAACAAATATGCAACAACTACTGATATAAATGAATAAATAAATCTTAAAACGAGTAATACTTAAAATGAATATGCAAATCAAGCTTAAAGCGAACAAAAATCACTACAAACTAGAGTTTGGCTACTGCCCCTTCCCTAGCTGTAAAAGTCTAAAGCCTACTGCGTCAGTGATACTTTACTGAAAACAAATTATATAGCAAAAGTTTTTTTTTCCACTTATTACAACACTCAAAAAAAAAAAATACAGTGAAATAAAATCTTGAACTGTTAAGCTTTCCGCAATTACTATCATAATATATCAAATATTTAGTTTAATTTTATTAATTCTTTCCAGACTGTTCAAGACACATACAGTTTTCAGTAAAACGCAAATGACACAATAGGGATACAATATTGGCTACAAATAAATATTCTTATATTCAAAGAGTCATCAATTACACAGAAATAGGTGTCGTTTGCACGCTGAAATTTTGCTTCGTGTAGCAAAAATGAACGTTTTGTATTAAGATACCTATCTGGCGCCTACGAGTAATAGAAAATTAGGATCTATTACAATAGACTAGAGACTCATTTTAGGAAACAAGCAAAATTTACCAAATTGTTAAAATGGCAAAAAATAGGCAAATTATGGAAAATAAACAAAATTTTGAATAAAAAAAAAAATAAACAAAAATTTTGAATAAATTTTAAAATGATTTTACAGTGAGAATCAAGATGTTCTAAGACCAAAATAATCGTGAAAAAATATATGAAAATGAAGAGAATGTAATGAAATAAATTTTCTACGGTTTTTTTTACGGCAGATGTAAACTAAGGCTGTAGTAATTCAAAAGGCGTAATATGACCTATTTGCCAAAGGGATATTTATAATCCACCCTAAAACAAGATACACTCAATCAATTGTCATGTTCCACAGTCTTGTATTTTATTCGTGTCCCAAAATAACTAAGAGTTTTTATTTTTTTTTTAAATGTACCATATTTCCTTTTCTAAAACTTTGAAACAGCTGGAAGTTTTAGCTTCCAATATAAAAACTGTCTTTTAATATCCTGATGGTGAAATATACATCTTCACTGCACTAAAAACTCTTATTAACAATAACAAGCAAAAGACATAAACACATTTTTCAGATTTTTCGCTCTCCTGTAATATTTATGATATGTAATTCATTTTTTTTTATAGATAAATTACTTTATTTACATAAATATTTACAAACTTCCAGAAGCCTGGTCATCCAGGTTTGTCAGGCACTATCTCCTTTCAAATTAACATCCTCACATCTTTTAAACAAAAAACAAACAATCCTCTTTCTCACTCAATTCCCTGTACCATTAATATTCACTATCAATCCTCATACTGTTTGAGTTTTTGATTTACTTTTTACGTTTACATTACTTTTTTATTTACCGCTGCTGACTTTTGGATGATAAGAAATATATTAAATACAATTTGAAGTTTAAGATTAAACTAAATATTTTAGAATTTAAATTGATTCAACCTCATTTAATCTAGTTTAATCAAATTTAATTTATATTAAGCTCAAATTAAAGTTTTAATATGATCTTACAAGATTCTGGAAGATTTTACGACATATTATTCATTTCAAGAGTCAAATTGGCCAGATAGATTCGTCAAACAATTGAAAACACATGTAATTTAAAATGAAAAGGAATTTTCATATAACCCAGGGTTCAATCCCAGATGTCGCAGGGCCAACCCAAATACCTCTGTAGTAAAAAAACATGGTTCATTAACAGAAGAAGAGAGAATCAGATTTGTGTTTATACTGAAATCAGATGATTAGAGAAAGATAAAGATAAGGAACTGCGTAAGAAATACAGATAAGTCACTTGGTGAAAAAAGACAAGAATTCAAAAAGTCCGTATTTTGCAGGAAAAACAGAACAATGGTTTTTAATAAAAAAAGCAATAAAGAGTTTATTGAATACTTCATACTTCTGCCCAATGCCCTATCTAGAGGGCTAGGGATTAGATACCCCCCCCCCAAAAAAAAAAAATTTGACTTGTGGAAACTTAACAAAATACATAAAAAAAAATTTGATGTGTTTTTCATTGTTTTTTTGTATATCCCCCCCCCCCCCAAAATACCCGCCTCCAAAAATATTTACAGCCCTACTATTACCACTAGTTCATTTTTGAATATGACTTAAAAACTTATTTTCCTCGTAAAAAAAGAAATATTTGAACATGTTTCTTTTCTGCAGTTAGCTATTCATATCGGCAAAATTTTTTGAGCCTAGTGGCATGAATAGCTCGATTGTTTCTGTTGCTTGATCACGATTGTCGACGCTCTTCTACATTTGAATCAGAATATCCCAAAGCTGGATAAAAAAAAAATAACGCTGCATAGTTTCCTGTTTGAAATTTTTAAGTTTTAGTGAAATCCACAGTCATCAAAATATGTAACCTAAATGTATCTAAACTTGAGACCCAACTTTTTTTTCTTAAATACGGTTCTTTATCATTAAAAAACAACCATATACACGGACCATTTTCCAAAAGTGGCCTTAAAAAAGGTGTGTTTCTGAACAAAGGTTTAAAAAAGGTTCTCAGACTTTTAAAAGTGTCACCTTGACAGAAGCAGAGCTAAAAATCAAGACAAAGGATTATAAAAATATTTTACAAAGGTTTTAAAACATATCCTTACTTTGATTTCATATTCGGGATATTCATAATCTTCTAAGCAGAAGTTTGTTCCATTGGTTTCACACTTTGGTGGAAGTTTAGGATCGCAATAGTCAGGTTTTCCATATGGCTTTTCGTAAGAAGATTCGTAAGCTGGTTTTCCGTATGGCTTCTCGTAAGAAGACTCATAGGCTGGCTTTCCATACGGCTTTTCGTAAGAAGGTCCATAGCTAGGCTTTTCGTACGATGGCTTTCCATGAGCAGGATACTTATGGTCATATGTTGAATGCTGGTCATGGGGGTATTTTGAAGGGTATGGTTCGTGCGGCTTAGGTGCGTATGGCTCTCGATATGCTGGCTTCTGTTGTGGGCGGTATGGCTCAGCTTCAGCCTTGGCATCTGCTTCGGCCCGTGCAGCCGCAGCTGATGTAAGAAGGAGAACGGCCTATAAAGAAACATTTTCTGTTCTGACCATTTCTAATTTAATGTCAGAAAAAAAACGAAGAATGAGAAAAATATTAAGAAAAAGGGGAAATCAAATCTTAATTTTTTTTTCAGTCCCTTTTTTTTATTCAGTATGCTTTACATTCAAAAGATTGTTTTTTTTTATTATGTATAGCTTTTATTCGGTTCCATTGCAACTGAACCACCGTGTAACTGAAGCCCAAGCAACTGAACCACCGTGCAACTGGACCGCCGTGCAACTGAACTCCCGTGTAACTGAACCCTCGTGTAACTGAACCCTCGTGCAACTAAACCTCACTTAACTGAGCCCTCGTGCAACTCAACCCAATTTAACTAAACCCCCCTCTAATTTCACCACCGTGCAACTGCACCACAGTGCAACTGAATCACCGTGCAACTGGATCACCGTGCAACTGAACCCCCTTGCAACTGGAGCCTCGCAAAACTGAACCATCGTACAAATGAACCACTGAACTTAGTCTTTCAGTATCCTGAAAAACTTGACTCCTAAGTGGACTTTATAATCAAAGCTGAAAACAAAAGAGGAAAAGAATAAGAGCAAGGAAGGATAAAAAAGAAAGACAATTAATACATTTTAGCAAAGAAAAAAAAAGATTAATATCTTCCGCTTCCATTTTATAAAGTGTGCTTTCGGTATTTTGTTGCCTCTGGCATATGCAATTTTGGGACAAACCTGTAACTTGCATTGATATGATACGATACTTACATCATTGGAGCCCTAAGCGTCAGATCTATTAATTCACCGAGCTAGAGTTAAGATTTAATTTTGACTTTTTCTTTGAGATCTAGCATTTCTTATTTAAAAGGAAAATTCTCACACTTTTGACTGCACAAAGATGCAGAAAGATAACAGTTTTTCTAAAAAACGTGCTTTGGGAACATATACCCTTAATCTATTGGTTAATTTTTGGGACACATTTCTGCAAGCAAATAGTACCACTTTTATCTATGGAGAGACAAATAGTTAAGTCTCTTTAAACCAGCTTAAACCATATTATGCTGAGGACTTGTACCAAATAATATTAATTGTGTTCTAAACAGCAAAGATATGTAGCAGAAGCAGACACGTATACTGGTTTTTACTGGTTGGAGATCCTTTGGTTTTGCCCCTCCCCAAAACACCCACTTCTTAAAATTTATCATATTTGCGACTATCTTATTTGCTTTGGGTGTTCTGACTAGCCAACTTCCATCGTTAGAAAATCTTCACCGAATAGCCAACTTCCATCGTTCGAAAATCTAACCAACTAGCCAACTTCCAACTTCCTACTTCCAATCTAGCCAACTTCCAACTTCCATCGTTAGAAAATCTTCACCGAATAATTTCTCGTCCACATGCCTGAATGCAATTGCTCACAAAACACAGAAATCCATTTTGTTGTCTTATCTTCTTTTATTTAACTTGCTTTGTCTGTCGGTCTGTCTTTCGCGAATCAAAGTTTGAGATGCTTATTTCGTATCCTTCCTCTCATCCGATTTGGCTAAAAATTTGTAAACAGCTTTGCTTTACCTAACATTTAATATGTTGATATATTTCAGTCTCAAAAATACTTAATTACCATCCAACTTAATCTATTATTTCAGAAGGAACAATATTCATCATATTTTTCTTGTTCCTATTTTCTTTTTATCTAAAAGCGGCTTGGCGCAGCAGAAACATGCTGGGCCCATAACACAGAGGTTGTAACCGCTAGCTGCTATTTTTTTTTAAGACTTTAAGACCAAAAAGAGTTAAACAAATATTTTATAATTTTTTAAAACCATATTTGACAAATGGACTAAAAAGCAGAAAATAAATTTTTCGTTTTTAAAGAATGCTTTTGATATATAGGCTATATGCTTCAAAACGTGGTGCGCATTTGAAATAGTTAAAATGCGCACCACGTTTTGAAGTATGCATATCAAACGTATTCTTTAGAACAGAAAATTTTATTTCTCCCTTTTTAGTCCATTTGTAAAACGGTGTTTTTTAAGAGTTTTTTATAAAAAAAAATAATTTATTGAAAGTCAAAGAATCCAGAGAAAGGAAAAATGCAAAACACCTGTCTCTCTGCAACATCCTTTGGCACATCAGTTCTTACTTTATATGCGAAAGACATTAAACAAAAGTCACTAAATATATACACAATCACAAGGTAAACATGCATTTTTTGACTATTCCAACATACCAAATACAAATTAGCCATATTAACTCAACGCAGCCAGATAGCCAATTGATATGATATTCATGCTCACTGCAGACTTTTTATGTAGAAATTATCCTTGTACGCAGAAATGATTTGCCACCCAAAAAATAAAAAAAAGTTGCCAGAGTTGAAAAATAATTGAACCGATACGAAGCTAAATTTTGCGGTTTCTTCTTTTGCTATCAAACATAAAAATGATATGGTTATATCAGGGTCAATGTAACACTTAATAATGCGGAAGATAATTTATTTATTTTTTTACAATTTGTTAACTCTATAGTTTTACACCCTCTTAGGGGGGTCCATAGCAAATGAAGCAATAAGAGCTTAAAACGGATGTCATAATTTACACGCTATTTTGAAAGATAATTTATTTACTTACTTATTTATAACTTTACACAATACTCTTACGTGCGACCTCATAGGGTTCCAAGGCGTTTAAGGCCATTTCTTGATGTTAGGAAAACGAAAAATAAATGTGAAAGTGAATAAGAGAATAAGAGCTTTAGTGATACTATTATCATAAATACTGAAAAGATCTTTATTTGTAATATTCCTATAAACTCTCTGCCTTAAAATGAAATCAAATTTTGTTAGACTCTAATAAATAATAAACCATTTTTCTTGGTAGTTCCATCAATAAAAAAATTACCAGGAAAGCCAATATATAAAAAAAAAAATCCTGGAAAACCCAAATGTTACAACTAGTTTATTTTACTTTATTTTCAAGACAGAAGTTTGCTCAATCACAGATAGTCATTATCCACTTAGGTTGGAATTAAATTTTCACATTTGCAACTATTCTATAAGAATATTCTTACAAAACTGTAGGTACCTAAAAAAATTAAAACTATGCCCTTGTTAATGAAGGATAGGCTAAAGAGAATGTCTTGTTTTTCATCAAAATGTGACTACTACTATTAGTATTAACAACACATTGCGGCACCAAGCCACCTGAACTCAACATAACTGCTCACACTCCTCTCTCCTCCTATTCTATTCAAAGCTTCCCACCAGGGGCACAGCTCCAGCATTTTCATTTAGAGGCAAGAGGGGCATACATCTGGAGATTTGATGGGTATAATATTTTTTCTCCAAGTTATTGGGGAAAAGGTGTCCCCCTTGCCCCACAAACGATAACACTGCTTCCATTTTTACCTAATCCCAGAAACCTCCAATTTCCTAAGAGAATAATTTAGGATCTCCTCCCACCCCATTCGGGGAGGACCTGGATTTTGTTTGGCCCAAAATAGATAGCCAAAAAGAACAGTCTTCTACAATCTGTCATTCTTAATCCGTAACCTGTGGCCTTGCCATCCTAAATTCCTAACATTTCTTTCGTTATAGCCATGAAGATTAGGATTTAGCCACATTTTTCGTATGACTTATTGTTTGATATACAGACAGTCAAACACGTACCTAAGACTATCTTTAGACAATCCCACTAGAAAATATTTCACGAATCTTTCACTGCCTTTTGCAGTGGTTTTATAGCCACACTTGGCCGCTATTATAATTGTGGTTTTTGAAATTCCGATCTTTATTAGCAGGTTTATCTTTCTAATTTCCAAACTTTTTAGATTTATAGAAGTATCTCCTTTAAGATCTGTTTAGAGTAAAGAAGGGGGTGTCAACTAAAGAAGAGTGATATTCCGTTTAGAACTTATTCAGCCCTATTTCAGCCCCTTTTATTCAGCCCCATCCTCCACGCCGTGCGCTTGGTTCACACAGTTTAAACCTCTTTGGAGATGGATAAGAGGTACCACAGCTCAGGGTGATTTGAAGCATGGGAGTGACGTGACATCAAAAGTAAAAAAAATATAATTACCTGGTTGCCAAATTATTTCTTCTATTGAGTCCCGCATAGCATTAAGTAAAGGTTTGGTTTTGAACAATAATATGAGACTGTCTTATTGAAGTTTTGACAAGATGGGGATGCAAGAAAAAAACATTTTTGTTTTTAGTAATTTCATCTGTTGATTTAAACGTTGTGTAAAGCCCTAACTTTTACTTTTACAGGCTATTAAATAAAAAAAACAAGTTTTTTTAACTGAAAGTAAGGAACGACGTTAAAACTTAAAACGAACAGAAATTATTCCGTATATGAAGGGGGCTGTCCCCCTCCTCAACGCCTTGCTCTTTACGCTAAAGTTTTTTTATTGTTTAAAAAAATAGAGTTGTGAGAAAGTCAAACTTTAGCGTAAAGAGCGAGGCGTTGAGGAGGGGGACAGCCCCTTCATATACGGAATAATTTCTGTTCGTTTTAAGTTTTAACGTCGTTCCTTACTTTCAGTTAAAAAAACTTGTTTTTTTTATTTAATTTTTGAACGTTTTTGAATTAATGCAGGTTTTGATTTTGGCTCACCGTACATGAATAATTAAAACAAAATTTGCATATTATATTTGGTTAAATGGCTTTTTCGAAACTTGTTTAATTTTATTTACGAACGTTTTTATTAGTAATAAATATACGTAACTTAGAATTAACTTACGTAACGAACTTCTATATTCATAAATTTTTAACACGTATATTAGGGGGTTCGCCCCCTAGTCAATACCCTGCTCTTTAAACTATAGTTCGAATTTTTTTTCCAGTTCTTTAAAAATGACCTCTTAATCACAATCAGTTGATCAATTGAAAAACTTGTTCTTTTTTATTTAATTCCTGATCTTTTTCTTTAATAATGCTGGGAAATCCGGCGCCCCCTTCATAGCCCTGTCCTTCCATATAGCCCCCGACCCTCTCCTTCCCCCACCTACCAGAAAAAATCTCCTCTGAAAAAGTCTGTATACTTCCCAATAACCAATACTATATGTTAACATTGAGTAAAGTTCATAACTTTCAGCCCTCCCCTGGGGACTTTGGGGGATCAAGTCATCCTAAAAGACATTTTTATCATATTTTCGACCATGCTGAACAAAATGGCTATCTCAAAATTTTGATGGGGTGACTTTGGTAAAAAAATGAGCGTGGGAGGGGGCCTTGGGTCACTCAATTTTTTTTTGTCAACTTAATATGACCAATGACATTGTTTTTTCCAATACAATTAGTTCTTCCCCGAGATTCAACACCCAAGTGGCCGTGGCATTCACAACTGGGGAAAAGAGATGAAAAAAAAAAAAAAAAATAAACACGCAAACGGTTACATACTTCGGGCAAAAAATGGAAAAATAAAAAGTTTTTTTTATGGGGGCTTTAAACCAAAAAATTATGGTTCTCTGATACGCCGAATACTATGGTGGGATTTTTATTTAGATTCTATAACTTTTAAGGGGTCTTTCCCCCTTTTTTCGAAAATAAGTTACATTTTCTCAGGCTCGTAACTTTTGATGGGTATAATTAAAATTAATGAAACTTATATATTTGAAATCAGAATCAAAATCTGATTCTTTTGATGTATCTATTGGTATCAAAATCCCGTTTTTTAGAGTTTCGGTTACTATTGAGCCGGGTCGCTCCTTACTTACAGTTCGTTACCACGAACTGTTCGAAAACCTGTTTTTTTTGTATTTATTTATTTATTAGTGGAACATCAAATTGTTATATATTTTACTTTATCTGGTAAGCTGAAAGCTGGTAATTACTTGAAGTAAGCACTATCACTCTTTAATGTTGTTGGTAGGGGGTTAGTTGATATCACTATGAATTGCACTATGAATCTAGAATGTAAGACTCCCACCTGCTGCCAACAAGCCCTTAGGGGTTTTCTTAGCAGGGGCTACAAAAATATTCTGTGTCGATTTGTCAAATAAAATCATCTTATCTTGCCTGCTTATACATTACTGGCAGTGAGATGAAGGGATATGTGTGGTCCCATACATTGGAAGTGGCCAGAAGTAAACGACTGTGGGTGGTATTACAAGTCAGAACTAAAAAAAAAAAAAATCATTGAACCCCACAAATCTAATAAATGCCCAAGGTACTTATTCCGTTCCCAAGATAAAGGAAGTATGTCTTGCAGGAATAGAACAAGTAGCCTATACGATCAAGAAACATCTTCTAATGTGTCTGTAAGTAATGTACATATAACATTAGTTTAAGTGAACAAAATTACTAGTGTTACATATAAGGGTTTAGGACATCTTCCTGTTTCTGCAGTAACACTAAAATGACCATTTTGAAACAGAAATCAATTACTAATTTTGTGACACTGGTATTTTTTCCTCAAAAGCTAAAACATTTTTTCTTCAGTTTATGTGAGTACAGTTGCCTTAGAACCATTTTTAATTTTTATAAAAATTTTGACCTTTCAGGAAATTTTGGTGTTTTATTTTAAATGCTTGGCTTTAACACGGTCAAATTCTGCAATATAATGACCTGCAATACGTCAAAATGCTCCATTTCAGAAGTGGTTTCATGTGAACCCCATTACTTGATATAAGGAGATATAGGAATGCTATTGAAATATATGAACTGATTTTAAGTGACCCCCCACCCTAACTATGAGGTGACTTAACAAAGCCTATTTTTTTTACCACTTGCAGTCAAATTAAAAAAAAAATCTTATTTTTGTAGCCAAGGTTATGACTTCACAAAATTTAGTTAAGCAAGTTAATCACTAAAATTATTTGACCAGATATGGTTGAAAAAATGTAAAAAGTGTTGTCATATCACCCCATTCTATAGTAGTTTAAGAAAGAGCGTTGCTGACGGTAGAAGCAAATCCAATGTAAATCGTTAAAAAAAACAATATGTTTATTTTGTGCAAGATCTACATTAGGTTAATAATGAAGCCCATATCCCCACTGTCCAGTTTTTCGATATTATATTCTTCTTTGCATGGCTATAATCCAGCCTAGTATGTACTAAAAAGAAATAGGTGAAAAAGACATAGGAGTGATAAGTGAAAAAAAGGTATATTCAAACAGTTCGTGGTAACAAACTATAAGTAAGAAGCAACTCATCCCAATAGTGGCCGAAACTCAAAAAAAAGAATTTTGATAGCACTAGTAAATCGAAATAATTAGCTTTTTATACTGATTCCAAATATATACAATTTATTAAGTTTAATATTACCCATCAAAAGCAACGAGTCTGAGAATATTTGCCTGATTTTTGAAAAAAGGGAAACATCCCCACAAAGTGAAGAGATCTTAACAAAAATCACACTATCCGATTTAGCACATCATAGAACCCCAATGTTTCAAGTTTCTATCTACAAAAACATGGAATTTCTAGTTTTCTGACAGAAGAAAGATCAGGGATGTATTTTAAAAGAAGTTAAAAGGTTTAGTGCCCTTTTTAAGTGACCAAAAAGATAAGAAGGTAGCTATGCCCCCCACGCCATTTTTTTCTCCAAAGAAATCCGATCAGAAGTTTGAGATAGCCATTTAGTTCAGCATAGTTGCAAGTTCCAGTAACTACATCTCTGGGGATGACATGACCCCGCACAGCCCCTAGGGAAAGGGCTGTAGGCTATACAATTCGACCATTATTTACGTCTTATATTTATTATTGGAAAATATACAAAGAATTTTCAATGAGGAATTTTATGGGGGGGGGGCAATTTCATGCGGGAGGGACTTTCCACAGGGAGCATTTTCTGTGGGGATAAAAGTTTCCAGGGGGAATTTTTCAGGGAAAATTTTACGCGAGGGGAGAGGGGGATCTCCATGCATGATTTTAAGAGCGGTAAGATATACAAAAATCAACTGAAATTAAGGAGCAGCATTACATCATAGAATGAATAGAAATTGTTTCCAATATGAGGGGTCCTCACCCCCTTATTTACGCTAAAGTTTGACTTTGTGTCACACATTTTTAAGAACGACTCCCTAAGCACAAGGGCTGTTGAATTTGAATTAGAAGTATTTTTAAAGAACTTTAAGGCTTTAGTGTTAAGACTGGGAGTTGAGGAAGGAACAGCCTACCTCATATATGGACTAATTTCTGTTCGTTGTAAGTGTTAATATTGCTCCTCACTTTTAGATGAAAAAATTAGTTTAAAAAATCTAATCTGTTTAAAAGAAGGAAGGTATTAGCATTATAGGGTAATAGACTGTATTTAACAATAAATTTTTAAACTTTATAATAATACAGAATAAGTCTTAAACAAAATCTTCTCTGTACTTTTACAAAATTGACATTAGCATTCAATTGTGTTTCGATTACTGACAGACTACCAATCCCACCATGATGGGAGGAATCACCCTCTTAACATTTTAATTGCTCTCTCTTAGGGACCTTGATATTTGATCGTGTAAGAAGTTCATTACACTATATTATGGCTGTTCTGCTCCAGTCGAAAACTGATCATCCAAAACCCAAATAGCGTCATAAAAATCACTAGGTTATTACCATGGTCACATTAGCTATTAGCTTTTATATTAAAAACAGGATATAATTATTTAAACAACTATATAAAAATAATGAAATAAATTATTACTAGTTATCATAACATGTATCCCAATAATAATTCCATACAACAAAACAATTATATATAATAAATATAATAATTATTTGAAATATAATTCACGAGAACTTGCTCATTACTTAAACAAGAATGACATTAACATTCAATAGTCAGTAGTATTTGTATTTGCCAGAATAAGTAAAGAATGAGAATTCTTACGAATATCTGTAAAATTATACCCTTTAATAATTGCAGCATTAACCTGGCATGTCCAAAATTAGTCATGGAGAGAGGGTTACACACTACCCTCCCAATTAGTGAAGATTTTTTGTAATTATTCCTTTAATTTACTATTAGTTTGTATATTTCTCATGATTTTTACCCTTTTTTCTTTTATTTTGCCCTCCTCACTTAAGTATCAGTTATTAGTCCTTTTTTGAATGTCAACAGACTACTGGTCTGTGGTAATTCATCTGTATTTTTTTTTTGTTTATTTTTACTTCTCCCCCCTCCTACTTGGCTGAATCCTCCCATAATGTAATTTCTGCTTAAGATCCTGTCACATGTGGTTACTTTAACAACTTACCAGCAGAACACGCGATGAAGGTATAACCCTACAAGTAAATTGAGATGTTCCAGAAGCTATTCCAACAGACATCCATACGAATCAATTGTATCTTCTGATATGACACTGTCAAATAGTTCGTAGTAACAAAATACAAGTATTGATCCATATAGACTAAATGGGGATAGGACGAGCCTCTGCTTAACTCCGGATTTAATATGAAACCAGCAACTAACGTTATTTCCTACCTTAACCGCAGCAATATTATTCTCGTACATAGGACTAATCACTTTAATTTATTTATCTGGTATACCATACAAGGATAGTACCATCGCTAAAGCTATTCTATCAGCCGAGTCAGACGCTTGTTTATAACCTATAAAATAGAGAACCAAAGGGGTTTAATCAGTCAGGTACTTCTCAATTACTAATCTAAGAGTAAAAGTTGGCCGACACGTCCTCTATTCTATCTAAGACCGCACTGTTCTTCTCTTAAAACTTTGTCTACAGCATCTCTCAGTCTAACAAGTATCATATTACTGAGTAATTTGCTATCTACAGAGACCAGACTAATGCCTCGATAATTAACCACTCACTCTTATCATCTTTCTTATAAGATTGGTTTAATTAGGGTTTTCCTGAAACCCCTAGGTACTTCTCCTTTTTCAAAAGTCATGTTCATAATCTTAAGTAGCTTATCTCTAACCTCACAACCACCATATTTAAGAAACTCATTCACAACACTATCAGCAACTGAGGCCTTATTATTTTTTTAATCCTTTTGGTACTGTCACTAATTCTTCCTCCCAAAACAAAGCTCCCTTTCTTCCAAGGTGTCACATTTTTTTTTTCAGTTTTCTCTGTATCTTTTCCCGCACCTCTATCTCGGCTTAGCACATTCTCAAAATTTTCTGTCCATCTCTCTTTAACTCTTTCCATCTCACTAATTGTGGCCCCGTTCCTATCTTTAATAGGGACAAGTCCGGATTGACTACTCCCTCTCAATTTGTTTACATGCCAGTACAATACTTTACCATTATGCCGTCTAGCTGTATCTTCCAGATCCTTGGCAATTTTATCCATGGCCTCTACTTCACACCTCCTTAGTTCATATCTTAGTGCTTTCTGTACTTTCTTTACATTTCTCCTGTTTTTATATGATCTATCACTCAGATCGTTCTTGTACAAGCCCCTTCTCCTCTCTATTCAACATGAAGCTTTTTCAATATTATTCCTGGCTGCGTTCCTAAATTTCCTCCCAAGACACCATCATTTACAAATTGTTTTTCTAAAATTATTCCATCCATCTTCTACATTGTCAAATTTTAAACCCTCTAGTTTAGTATTCAACTATTACTAGAAAGTTTCCCGCAGATTCTCATCCTTGAGTCTACCAACACCGCATCTATTTAAATTTAAATAACTACTCAAAAACTTAACTCTTAAATGAAAAAAACTGGGAAAAAACTGCATAAATACTACTATTATTGACAAAGAAAAAGTATAAATTAAAACAAACAAAATTATGATTGAAAACGTATTTTCTACAAAAAGCTTTTCAAAAAAAGTAAAGAGCAATATTAAAGCCAAATGTGAGCAGAATTGAAGTAATATAATAATTCAAACTTTAAATGAACAGAAATTGAAATGAATAATTAAGTCAAAATAAAAAAAGAAAAAAAAAAAAAATAGCCACTCCTGCCATTAGTAGGAGTAATGCAGCTCAATCGTTCTAAGGCCCAAAGCGTCATTTCGGCTTTACTGAAACCAATTTGTACTGTATTTTTTCCCCATTTCTTCCCCCCTTCTTTCCCTCTCAAGACCCTTAATTGGCTTGAATGTTATTTGTATTTCATTGAAGACGGTATGTACTTTCAACTATAATGAGATGGCTAATTTTGACGCTCTAATGAGAGAAAGGTTGAGATGGCTAGGACCCGTTTGGCGGATAAAGGATGACAGATTGCCAAGGCTTGTCCTTTCCGGTCATTTATCTAGGACCCAACGAAAAGAAGATCGTCCCCGAATGCGGTGGGAAGAGGTCGTAAGGAAAGATTTGAAGGAAATTGGAACTACTTGCGAGGTTGTGAAGAGGAAAGCTTTTATTAGATTGGAATGGAGGGAGTGTACGGACAAACGAAAAGTAGATCCCCAAATTGGGTGGAAAGAGGTCATGAGAAAGGATTTAAAATAAATCAATCAATTTATTCAATCAATAAACTCAACAAAATACACTTCAATATAAACTCCCCCGTAAGGCTCTATGGCCAGGAAAAAAAACAGGGGAGAAACAAAAATGAAACAAATACAGAAAAAACAAAAACATTTTCAACATCATACATTCATCAACATCATACATTCACAAAAGACGATAGAACCTTATGTGTGGGGAGAAAGAGTGGCTTGAATGTCATTTGTATTTCATTGAAGACGGTATGTGCTTTGAACAATGTGGTTTTTAGTTGTCAAAACATCATCAACAACAACAAAATAGACAGTCAATCCCCATATATAAATAAATACATATATATATATATATATATATATATATATATATATATATATATATATATATATATATATATATATATATATATATATATATATATGTGTGTGTGTGTGTGTGTATAAAGATATATTATATATATATATATCTATATGTATATATTATGAATATCTATATGTTATGAAATCTTAAAATGTTTATGAAAATCGTGATTTTTTGGATGTAAGCTGCACCTTGTGTCCCTCCTCTATATGCTTGTCTCCGTGCAGTCATAGATGACAACTTATTTGGAAACTGTAGTATTTGTTATGACAATCAAAAGGAAGAAGAAATAACCGGGAAAAAATAATAGTATTTGCGACAGAAGCTTGGCCTGGTTTAATTGTTTACATCTTTTACCGTTTACCCTTAGTATTTTTTTTTCTGTGACCTGTATCGTAGGCAAAGAGACTATAATTTTCTTTGATCATATAGGAGTCAATATTGTCAGGAAATTAACTGGCTACAAGTGCGGCGTTGCTAACGTGGCACAATTGTACCTTTTTTGGTACAATTTAGAGATCCTGGTTCAATTCTGTACATTTGGATATTTTCTTTTACAATACAAATTTTCTGGTACATTCTGGCTTTATTTGGTCCTTTCTGAGTTGGATATATTTTCAAGTTTTACTTTATCATTTTTTTTGTTTCGGCATATTTTAACCTGTTGTCCAGATGGTACAAATGAATCTTTTGTGGTACAACTTTAGTCGGAAAACTGGTACGATGTATTAGAAGTATCGGCAACGTGTACCAATGCCTGAAGTGGGATTCCATGGTGAGCAGTAAAAAACTTCTCTATTTCGTAATCTTTGGCTTGAACAAAAAATATAATAATCGCTTGAACATCACTGCCCAATTGAAATTTTAGTAATTTCCCATCCACTTAAAAAAAGAAAAGAAAAAAAAAGAATAACCTGGCTGCATCTAGCAGAGTGATCAAAACCAAAATTTATGATGAACAAATTTTATCGAGCAGTTCAAGGCCATTGTCACGGTGGTTAGCTATAATTACTGTATTTTTTCGGTATCTGAATATGTAATAAAAACAAGCGAAGGATATAGGTTTTTAGTTAGTTTTTTGATAAACAGCTAAAGTTAAAGTAGTTACAATTTGAAGATGTTAAAATATTTTGTAAGTTACCTTTTTATACCTTTAACTATAGCAGATTTCAGCAAGAAAACATTTCAGTTGAAAAAAGAAATGTCAGGTAGATCTTTGAGACAGCTGTGTACCCTCCTCTAGATTTTGGAAAGTACAATTTTTGTATTCTTATTGAAAAATTGATAAAAACGACAAATATACCCCCCTTTCTCTGATATTTTGTAAAATATATTTTGCTCCCCTTTTAAATTTTCGTGAATTAAAGCCATGGATAGAAAAAAAGAACAAGTCCAAAATAAACAATTTTAATACCTGATAAACAGTTTCAATCTAGACTTAAAACACTTTAATATTAATTGAAAATAATTGTTAAACTAAACAATCAATTTTTGAAGAATATTGACTTGGATGTTACCCTAACTTTTTTAAATATCTGTTTGATTGTTCTTAACATTATAATATTTTGTAAGTTGCTTTTTTATGTATTTAACTGTAGCAGCTTTATGCAGAAAAATATTTAAGTTGAAAAAACATTAGATTGATTTTTGATATAACTGAATATTTCTTAGTCCTAGTTCAAACCACTTCTAAAATCAAAAATTAATTTATATAGTATACAGAAAACAAGTGGTGTGAATAGGGGGAGAGGGTGCGTGTCCCGTCCCCCAAAAACTTAAACATTGATGTGTCAGGAGAGTAGAAAGTTATTAAAGTTTAAAAGTTATTACTAAGTAAATTACTAATTTAAAGCTACGGTACTAAATTTTATTACTAAATTATTAAAGTTTAAGTTGGTGTTAAAGTTATCAGTGACATGTAAAAGAAGTTCAAAGACCACCGACAACACTGGTATTATAAAGAAAATAGTTCTATTTGTCAACATCCATTCCCTTTCTTTTATTAGTTGTTATCTAAACAAAAGAGCTATTAGTTGTTTTATTAAATTATTAGATTTAAATTAAAGTAAGTCTAGTGGAATTTAAAAGATTATAGCTTGTCCAAAATCAGAAGCAAGAGTAAAAATTATTATCGTGTATAAACATTCCAGCAGAAATGAGCCTCGATTCACATCCAGAACAGGTAACACCATACTAAGTATTTCAATTGCAGTAATACTACTGCTAGTAACTCATGGCAGCGCCAAGCCACCTGATTCCAACACAGCTACACACACACTTGGTCCATCCCAATCTATTCAATGCCTCCTTCTTAACATCCTCACAAGAAGTTCTAATTTCCCTTAATTCCATCATTATGACCACATCTGGCCCCATTTGGGGACGACCTGGTTTTCGTTTGCCCCTAGATGGCGGATGAAAAAGGACAATCTTCGGCAATCTATCATCCTTCATCCGCAGAACGCCCCAGCCATCTCAACCCTTCTCGCATTATAGTCCTTCATGCATTATAGCCCTATCAAACAGTTCGTGGTAACGAACTGTAAGTAAGGAGCGACCCGGCTCAATTGTAACCGAAACTCTAAAAACCGGTTTTTGGATACCCATAGATACATCAATAGAATCATATTTTTATGCTGTTTCAAATATGTACGTTTCAAAGACTTTAATTTTACCCATCAAAAGCTATATGCCTTAGAAAATTTATCGTATATTTTAAAAAAGGGGGAAACACCCCTCAAGAATTCTTAGAGCTTTAATGAAAATCGCACCATCGGGTTAAGCGTATTAGAAAACTATTCAGCGGAAGTTTCAAGCTCCAATCTGAGAAAATGTTAAATTTGGTATTCTTTGTCAGAAGAAAGATCAAGGATGCGTGTATTTTTTTTTTTTTTTTTTTTTCTTCTTCTTTTTTTTTTTTCAGGGGTGATCGTATCGATCCATTAGTCCTAGAATGTCGTAAGAAGGCTCATTTGAACGGAAATTAAAAGTTCTAGTGCCCTTTTTAAGTGACCAAAAAAATTGGAGGGCAACTTGGCCCCCTCCCACGCTCATTTTTTCCCAGAGTCATCCGATCAAAATTTTGAGATATCCATTTTGTTCAGCATAGTCTAAAATCTAATAAATATGTCTTCGAGAATGACTTAATCCCCCACAGTTCCCGGCGGAAGGGCTGGAAGTTATGAACTTTGCCATTGTTAACATACAGTATTGGTTAACGGGAAGTATAAAGACGTTTCAGGAGGGATTTTTGTATGATGGGGGAGGGGGTGTGTCGGAAGAGGGGGCCTACGGGGGAGGATCCTTCCGTGGAGGATGTTTCCTTGGGGAAGGGACATTTCTATGAAGGGGGCGCCAGATTTCCTAGCATAATTTGAAAAACGATCAGAAATTAAGTAAAAAAACTAGTTTTTTCAACTGAAAGTAAAGAGCAACATTAAAACTTAAAACAAACAGAAATTATTACGTATATGAGGGGTTTCGCCCCCTAGTCAATACCTCACCCTTTTTGCTAAAGTTTTTTTAGTACTTTCAAAAGAGCTATCTATTCTAATTAACCGGCCTTTGTGATTCAGGGGTTTATGATTCGTACAAAATTAGAACTTTAGCGTAAAGAGCGAGGTATTGACTAGGAAGCGAACTCCCTAATATACGTTATAAAAACATACGAATATAGAAATTCGTTACGTAATTTAATTCTTAAGTTACGTCTGAACAAAATTTCGAGAGAGCCAATTAGCCAAAAAAATTGAATATGCGAATTTTGTTTTAATTATTCATGTACGGTGAGCCAAATCAAAGCTGCATTAATTCAAACACGTTCAGAAATTAACTAAAAAAACAAGTATTTTTAACTGAAAGTAAGGAGCGACATTAAAACTTAAAACGAACAGAAATTATTCCGTATATGAAAGGGGCTGTCCCCTCACTCTTTACGCTAAAGTTTTTTATTGTTTAAAAAAATAAATTTGTGAAACAGAGTCAAACTTTAGCGTAAAGAGCGAGGCGTTGAGGAGGGGACAGCCCCTTTCATATACGGAATAATTTCTGCTCGTTTTAAGTTTTAATGTCGCTCCTTACTTTCTGTTAAAAAAAAACATGTTTTTTTTTTGTTAATATTCAATTAGAATGAGGAAGCTTCTTGCTCTGGATTTATTTTCAGAAAGCAAAGTTTTGGTTAGCTAGTTTATTCATGGATCACAGACACATCAAGAATAATCGCCGCATCTCTAGGAGAAATTAATTTGTTTTTGGACGTTAAACTTGTGAATTATTTCCCCCTCAATTCTAAGTGGATTTCTTTCAGCATCTAACAAAAATTTTCCATTATAACCAAAAAGGTGACATATATTTTTCATGTTTTGATTATAATATAAGATTTTTTTCGTCTAAGGAGATAGCATTGTAACTTATTGAAGCGCGGGTGGTACATAAACAAAGCGCTTTACACTACTTCATTTCTTCCCAAGAAATTTAGTGTTTGCGTGAGGAGATTAAAACGCATAACCTCTTATATAGTGATTGGAGGTTTGAAAAAAAGTTATATTTTACATATTTTTTTTTGTCCAAAAAAGCTACAAAATAGAGTCATGATTAATTAAATTTTGATTGTTGCTATAAAAATCTATCCAGATTAGGTACACACAGAGTAATTTATTAAGGGAGGGGGACAGCTGTAGTAAAAAAAAAAAAAATAAAGACGGCAGAATGGAAAATTAATAAGAATTCCTGGATTACTTGTTATAGAAAAGCTGAGGAAACGGTTCAAGTCCTTCCTTCTTCTTCTGTACTTACCTAGTGGTATTTTTTTCGTCAAAAGGTTCTATTGTTGTTTCTTTTGTTCTTATTGTATATATAAAATATATTTCTTCTTCTTATAGGCAATTTTAAGTTTTATTTACTATATGTTTTCGATAAGAAACAATAAAGTATGGTTAGAGTTGTAGCTGTTCTTTTTGCAAGAATATTTTACCAAAATTTATGTGTAAATTCATTACCCATAAAATAAGTATATTTCGATATTATTCTCATTTATGATAATTAGTTTACTATATTCCACCTACTTTCAAACTAGGTAACTGCAGCTTGTATTACTATTGCCCTGGCAGCAGAAACTGAAGATCAGATCACAGCTGAGTCTGCCAACGCAAATCCATCAAGATATAAGCAGCAGAGCCACCACCGACCGGGCTATCCGCAACCAAGTCATTATCAGCCAGGTCACCATAAACAAGGGCATCATCAGCCAAAGTACGATAATAAATATCCAACAAAGTATGAGGATGCTCCAGCTTGTGCCAAACTTTCAGGAAGACCTTGGTGCCTTGAAGATCCGGAATATCCAACTTATGAGCTCCAAAAGGCTCTGGAGGAGCACTATGACGCAGTTTTAGCCCTTTATAAGGACGTGGAGCTTGATACAAAGAACTCTGTGGAGGGGTAAGCTCTTAGATTTATTGATAAACAGTAAGTTATAGCCATAGGAGTTCTTTCACGATTCAACTAAATTTTGTTACCACCAATGAAAGGTTAAGATGTCTAGGCCATGTTTTATAGATGAAGGCTGACTGATTGCCAAATATTTTACTGGAGAAAGCACATTGCTAAGGACTAGGGACAAACGAAAAGCAGGTCCTTTTCCTCCGTTTAGAGTTTAAATGGATATAGTTCAGAGTTTAATAATTATTCTAAATTCAACACAAACTAAACAACAACACCAAAAATGGGGAAGGGTTATACCCATGGATATAAGTTATACCTAACGTTGTTTCTTCAGTATTAACTTTTAAATACTGGAGAAAACTTTTCTCCATTGCTTCTGCTGAATACCAGCAAGCTAAAGGGCTTATTGTTAAAACTGTTTTTTTTTGTGGGGAAGGGTTATACCCATGGGTATAAGTTATACCTAACGTTGTTTCTTCAGTTTTAACTTTTAAATACTGGAGAAAACTTTTTTGCTGAATACCAGCAAGCTAAAGGGCTTATTGTTAAAACTGTTTTTTTTCTGGGGAAGGGTTATACCCATGGGTATAAGTTATACCTAACGTTGTTTCTTCAGTTTTAACTTTTAAATACTGGAGAAAACTTTTCTCCATTGCTTCTGCTGAATACCAGCAAGCTAAAGGGCTTATTGTTAAAACTGTTTTTTTTCTGGAAGGTTTTCTTCTGTATTATCCTGGCAGTTGCTTGTGCTGATAAAATAACTGCTACCGCTAGGGTAAAACTTATTTGAATAATATTGAGGAATTTAAAGACACTTTTCAGATGCTTGGCATAATAGATAAACAAACAAAATCAAAATGAAAAAAGACGAAAAGACGTAATGCGACATACCATGTGAAATGGGAAGGTAACATTTTCCCAGGCTTTGATTATGCTGATGAATTGAGTGTCCTGGATCAAATTGTAAGCGCAATGAATGATGTTTTTTATAGATTTTGTCGGTTCAGGAGGCAAAAAGCAGGGTTAATAATTAATGTTAAGAAGACTAACTTGCTCAGACTAGGAGCAAATGAAGGTGAAGAGGTGATGCTGGTTAACGAGAAGATCCACCAAGTGCACAGCTCCACTTACCATGGTAGTATTATTAGTAAAGATGGTAGATGCAGTGAGGATGTTAAAAGTAAAATAACCAAGGCCCAGGGCGTTTCAGAGTTGAAAACAGTTTGAAAGAATAAGAAGATAAGTCTGCAAACCAAGATTAGAATACAGGATGGTACAGTGATGACAGTATTTAAGTATGGTTCTGCAACGTGGGTGCTTCGAAAGACGGGGGAGGATTTATTTGATGTTTTCCAGAGGAATGGTCTACAGATTGTTCTGGGTATTCATTTGACTTACCGTATTTCAAACAGTAGGGTGTGCGAGAAAGGCGGTTCAATTCCATTTTCTATGGTTAGACTATAATGAGAAAAAGGTTGAGATGGCTAGGACCCGTTTGGCGGATAAAGGATGACAGATTACCAAAGATGGTCCTTTCCGGCCATTCATCTAGGACCCAACGAAAAGGAGGGCGTCCCCGAATGGGGTGAGAAGAGGTAGTAAGGAAAGATTTGAAGGAAATTGGAACTACTTGCGAGGTTGTGAAGAGGGAAGCTTTTATTAGATTGGAATGGAAGAGGAGTGTATGGACAAACGAAAAGTAGGTCCCCGAATTGGGTGAAAGAGGTCATGAGAAAGGATTTTAAATACGATGGAACTTTATGTGAGGGGAGAAAGAGTGAGGCTTTGAATATATCGGGGTGAAGGTGGAGCCTGCACTGCTGAGGTGGCCTCGGGTGGCTCGACATTGCAGTGAGTTGTTAGTGGCAGTAGGTTTAGTAATTCCGAGTTACGTAAGTGTTGCCAAGTGTCGATGTAATATTCCTACAGATAAGCAGTCGGAGTTTTTAATCAAACAAAACTTCATACAGATATTAGGTATCAAATACTTCAGGACATGGTCTCAAGATGACATAATATTTTTGAAATAGAATTGAAAAATGTTACAGTGTAGACTATTATCCGTATCTTAAAGCAGATATTAAAGTCTAGTACAGAAATGTAAGAAGTAAAAATAGGTTCAAAAATACAGCATTGGACTTTACAGTCCCTACCGACGGTGCTGATCTCCAATCATGGCCCTTTAGCCAGGAAGTTCAAAGAGGGTTGACTGCGGTAATTTAAAAGATGGTATGCAGTATAAAATAAATTTTTACCTGTGAAATTATCTGTTCTTCACTCTCCGTTCTATGTGTCAAATTAAGAATTTAGGAGAAAAAAAAAATACTTTGAGGTTTTTGGTTATTATTAAAGAACTCTCTTTTATACAAAAAAGACCTCTACATATTTTCAAAAACCATGTTGATATCAATTTTTCAAAAATAGCAGATATAATGAATTTTGAAAAAAAATAACTCCAAGTTATCTTGAGATTTTTTTTGTATGCCGTATCTTGTATTTGTAATATATTACACTGCACTATTAGGTCCCTAACAAGCTGATTAGCTGGAGCAATGAATAGTTAGAAGCGCTTCCTAAAAAGCTTTCTAGCATAAAAAAAAATTGACTGAATTATTGAAATAAGATACAGGAACCTGATTAGATCAAGTTGTCGAACATATTTCTTTTAATGAAGGGCTTCTTAAATATCTCATGCAGCACAATTTACTCTGAAAAATACTGCACGTGGCATCTCCTATAAAATTATTTATGTTTTTGGTTAATGGTTCGAGTAGGTCTAATAGTTTTATTTTCTGTTTTTTTCGTCATTCAAAGTGTCAAAATAAGGGTAAGAATTAAATTAAACGATATTAAAATCCAATATATTACTGGACTTGCATACAAAACACAGGACTATATACGTTTGAACTATTTAATTATTCTATGCTATTGCCTGTCTATTTGAAATAAGCTTCATTAATAATTTTACTATTTAGTTAATTTAAAACTTTTTTTGTAAATATAGATAGCAATGAAATATGTAAACAAATTTAAGGAAACAAATTTTAAATAAAACGTGGAATAGTAGCATCTAACTAATGGATAAAACGATTAAACATTTAAAGAATTTACGCTAGAAATAATTATAATTTTTCTTTTAACAAAATTTGGATAAAAAGGAAATATTTAGTTAGAGAAATTATTATTGTTCAGGATGTTAGAGCGGTTTTGATTTCTCTAACTTTCAGCCCTTGTTAAAGAGAAAGAGAGAGAGAGAGAGAGAGAGAGAGACAGAAAGAGGGTTTTACTAAAAGGAAATAAATCACATTAACAACAAAACCAGAAGTTTATTAAAATTGTATGGGCAGACATCACCCTTTACAAAACCCTACATACACAATTAATACCAGCCATCTTTAGCCCCCCCCCAAAAAAAAGATAAATCAATAAATAATAATAAAATAAATAAATAAATAAAAATAAACGAAATAAATTAATTAATTTCTAATAAATTTCACGACCAAACTGGATACTAAAGATACAAAATTAAAATCATTCTTCTATTCTATCTCTTCGTTCCTCTCCCAAAAAAGTATCGCAATCACTCGAGAGAAAATTTGCTCAGCAGGGATTAAAGTTCATATGTAGACAAACACTGTCATTTTAGTTTACTGCGAAATTCATTTAGCTCATCAATTGTCGAAATAGCCTGAGGTAATGGTTCCCACACCCGAGGGCCAACATGTCTTATGGAATAAACGGATCACTTTGTAATAGCCTGAGATTGCTGAGCCAGTGTCGATGCTCTAGTCAAGTAATTATGGAAATTAGCACCACTTGTAAACATTTCTCTAAAACACTCAGGTAAATACGCGCGTATATATTGAAACATAAAAACAACCATACAAAAACCGAATAATCGGTATAATCGGAATAATCGGTAATATATTTACTTGATTATATCTATGTCGAACAGACATATTACGATTATCTCCAGCTGAAACACATAGGGCATTATTTTGTAAGCTTCTAAGGGGACGAAGATGAGTTAAAAACGTACTTGACCACACAAGACAACCATATGGATGGGTGAACAAAAGAAAAATAAAGCAATCTCATAATATCTTTTCAAAAAAAGTGCTTCATTTTCCTCATCATCCAAACATTTCTTGCAACGTTGCCACTAACACATAAAATATGCTCTTTGAAGTTAAGGCATTCATCAACAATCACCCCTAGATACTTTGTCGAAACTTCCCAAGGCAGAATATTTTCACCAAACTGTATTTTGTCAATCCAAGGATAGTAATTGCTACTTCTCCCGTACATTAAGAAATGGGATTTGGCATGGTTTAGCTGAAGTCTGTTAACCCTCATTCATTTTTCAATGTTAAACATGCCAGTCTGAAGATTCTGTATAAGCATTTCCCCGGTTTTTGTAGCAACAGTTAGATGCATGTCATCAGCAAAATAAGGCAAAATCAAAAGATAGTCCTTTGATAGAATTTTGCAGGTCATCAGTATATATAAAAAAACAGTAGGGGCCCTAGAACAGACCCCTGAGGGACACCGTATTCAACATTTTTAACTTACGATTTAACTTCACCAGCACTGACAAACTATTTTCAATCTTGGAGAAAAGATTCCAATAGACGATAAAACATACCACGAAAACCACAATTCCTCAGCTTCACCATAATAATTCCATGGTCCACTGCATCAAAGGCTTTTACAATGTCAAAAAAAACGATGCAACTTTCACTCTTGGTCCAGAGCATCGTTCACAAAAGTCATGAGAAAAAGAGGAGCTTTATCTTTTGAACTTTATCTTTTGAGCTTTATCTTTTGAGCTTTATCTTTTGAGCTTTATCTTTACAGAATCCAAACTGAGTTTTACTGAAATACTTTTTATTCTCAAGAAAATCAACAATCCTGCCATTAATCACTTTTTCAATAACTCTAGATAAAACTGGCAGCAATGAAATAGGCCTATGATCATTCGACAAATTTTTTCTCCGTCCTTAAAAATCGGAACAACTCTAGCAATCTTCATAAAATCGGGAAAACACCAAATTTTAGGCAAAAATAAAATAAAACCAAAACCTGGTCGCATATTTCTGAGAAAACATACTTAAGTACACGCAATGAAAGGAAGTCAGCACCCGAAGCATTATTTTTCATGTTCCACAATGTGGCACGTAATTCACTAGCAGTCACTGGTTTCAGATTTGCAGATATATCACTTTTATTGGTAGCAACCGGGGGTATGTTCCATCCTCAGAAAACTTTGTCGTGGAGTTCGCCATCCCTTTACCAACAATAGAAAAAGGTCACACATATTATCTACAATCGAAGCATCAGTGTTGAAATTTTCAGGTAAAATTGAGCTTTTGGAAGGGCTCAGAACAGACCCAGTTACTCTCCACGTTCGGCTGGGATTACCTGCACTTTTTTTTAAAACTAATTTCTATAATAAGTGATCCTCGTTATTTGTAATAGGTTATTGAGTTCATAATTATATTTCTTATATTTCACCTTCGCCTCAGGAGACACTAAAGAATGTTAATGAAGCTTCGCCATATCTTCGATCTGATATGGCCTTCATCAGTCCTCTTGTAACCCAGGGTTTTCTAGGGGTAACATGAAAAAGCCGGCTTTTTAATAACTGTACAACTTTCTTTTAGTAAATTAGTTATTTCTGAATACCACAATGAAAATTTTTCATTCACTTGCAGATCACTACTTTCTAAAAAGCCAAATTGTTGGTGTTCTTTATTTTTCTTCTGAATATGCTAAGAGCCTCAGCATCCATTTTCAATGCAGACATTTGTGCTGGCATAAGCATAGCTATAGGAACACCAAACTCTCTAATAACAAAAAGAACACCAAAATGATCCGAAACATCATTCAAAATAACATCAGCAAAATCATACTTCACGTTAACAAGTATATTATCCAAAAGCGATTCCGAGCGCAAAGTCACTCGACTACATATATTAACCGTCGGTCTTAAACCGTAACCCAAAAAAACATTTAAAAAATCTCGAACTCTCGGGTTGAAATTTACTGAAGATAGATCAAGATTAAAGTTCACGATCAAGATAAAGATCACGACAAAGAAAAAATATTCCTGACTTGCAAAGTTCAACCACCATCCATTCACACGTAGATAATTCCGTATTTTCTTTGTAATATTCTTCCTGCAATATAAAGCTAATCCACTATGTAATCGTGAATCCCTATTCTGCGTCACACATTCATAACTATCAATTTCAAGTAGACTCATAGTATGATTACGAAGCCACGTTTCATCCAATGCAAGCAAATCCAACTCAGAAAACTTACATAGTTCTGTTAAATAATTAACTAAAAAAAACGAGTTTTTTTAAACTGAAAGTAAGGAGCGACATTAAAACTTAAAACAGAAATTATTCCGTATATGAAAGGGGCTTTCCCCTCCTCAATACATCGCTCTTTACGCTAAAGTTTGACTCTGTCTCACAACTTTATTTTTCAAAACAATAAAAACTTTAGCGTAAAGAGCGAGGTGTTGAAGAGGGGAAAGCCCCTTTCATATACGGAATAATTTCTGTTCCTTTTTAATTTTTAATGTCGCTCCTTACTTTCAGTTAAAAAAAATTGTTTTTTTAGTTAATTTCTGAGCGTTTTTGAATTAATGCAGCTTTGATTTTGGCTCACCGTACATGAATAATTAAAACAAAATTCGCATATTAATTTTCCTTTTTTTTGGCTAATTGGCTTTCTCAAAATTTTGTTCTGATGTAACTTACAAATTAACTTACGTAACAAATTTCTATATTCTTATGTTTTTATTACGTATATTAGGGAGTTCGCTCCCTATTCAATACCTCGCTCTTTACGCTAAAGTTCGAATTTTGTCCGAATCACAAACCCCTGAATCACAAAGGCCGATTAATTAGAATAGATGGCTCTTTTGAAAGTACTGAAAAAAAACTGTAGCGTAAAGAGCGAGGTATTGACTGAGGGCGAACCCCCTCATACGAGCAATAATTTCTGTTCGTTTTAAGTTTTAATAGTGGTCCTTACTTTTAGTTGAAAAAATTAGTTTTTTATTTAATTTCTGATCGATTTTTAAACAATTCTGGGAAAACCGGCGCCCGCTTCATAGAAATATCCCTTCCCCCAAGGAAATATCCTCCATGGAAAGATCCTCCCACGTATCCCCTACTCTAAGCCCGACCCCCCACTAGAAAAAAAATCCCCCTGAAAACGCCTGTATACTTGCCATTAACAAACACTGTATGTAAACAATGGGCAAAGTTTATAACTTGCAGCCCTTCCCCCGGGAACAGTGAGAGATTAAGTCATCCTCAAAGACATATTAATTAGATTTTCAAATATGCGGAACAAAATGGCTATCTTAAAGTTTTGATTGGGTGACTTCGGGAAAAAAATGAGCTTTGGAGGGGGCCTAGTTGCCCTCCAATTTTTTTGGTCACTTAAAAAGGGCACTGGAACTTTTAATTTACATTAGAACGAGTCCTCTCCCAATATTATGAGCCTATTGGGTTAATACGATCACCCCTGGGGGAAAAATAACAAAAAAAAACAAATAAATACGTATCCAGGATGTTTCTTGTGGCAAAATTTGCACAACTCCACATTTTTGCAGATAGGAGCTTTAAACATATACAGAAGGGTTCTCTAATACTTTGACTATGATGGTGTGAATTACTTTAAGGTTCCATAATTTTTAAGGGGTCTTGTCCCCTTTTTTCCAAAATAAGCCAAATGTTCCCAGGCGCGTAACTTTTGATGGGTAAGATTAAACTTGATACAACTAATATATTTGAAACCACAATTAAAATTTGATTCTTTTGACGTATCTATTGGTATCAAAATTCCGTTTTTTAGACTTTCGGTTACCATTGAGTCGGGTAGCTCCTTACCTAAAGTTAGTTACCACGAACTGTTTGATTAAATGAACTAGAAAGGCCTTCACAATTTAAAAGGAAAATGCTCAAACTGTGCGGACCAATAGTAGATTTATTTCCAAAATCAATAGGAAATTTATATTTAACCACTGGAAAATCCTCCACTGTTCCTTCATCATAATCCTGATTTAAGACCCCATTCCTTAGAACATCCCAATTCAAGGAATTTCTCTCAAGTCTTTGCAATCTATTCTTGATATAATCCAACTAAATTTATCATAAACGAAACACAAAATAAAAAAATAAAGCATAACAAAAATAAAACTCATAGAAAATAAAAAGGGGAAAACCTCACACAAATTAAAAAACATTTGATAATACAATTGAAGAAAAATATAATTAGTTTTCTCCATCCGGCATATACTTGTACTAGTTACGATTACTAGTGTACTAGAGATTACTAGTGTACTAGTGTACTAGAGACTCCGTTACGATTTCAAGAATTTTCGAGAAATCGTCCGCTAACGACTGGATCGAAGCACGATTTATTGATTTTCGCGTTGAAGATGAATGGCCAGATTCGTCATGCGAAACCGGTCCAAATTGATCCTTTGTTTTACGCTTACGCTTGCTCCTCGTCATCACAAACCAGTAAATAAAAAATTAGAATATTCTTAACGGAAAAGGTACTTCTTATTTATCCATGTAAGTACCGACGTGCTGTTCACTAAGCCGTTACGGCACGGGTAACACAATAAATTTTCAACGGGAACTCCTCAAATCTTCGCTTGGAACCCTCAGCTAATAAATTGACTTCTGTTTATGCAGAATAATTAATTGACTTCTGTTGTGCGTTACACTAATAAATATTACCCGTTACCCCTTATATTGCCCAGGGCCACTAACTAAAAAGTACATTCTCTAACACATATGAAGGAGGGGTTTCTGACGTCTCAATATTTCTAATTCTCATATGTTCTGCATATTTGTCTGGGTTTACTGGTTTCTGTTTTTTACCCTGTTCCATCTCTCTCAAAATAAAGTCCTGTAATATTAAAACGATCTAACTACAGATAGTTTGGTGCCCTTACTTTTACCCTACCCCCAATAAATAGTTTTCTTCTTGTTTTTTGTATGATTCTTTATTATTATTTTTTCTACATAAGACTCGTAATTCCTTTTCAAGCTTTTACTCCTCCAGAATGTGTTATTGATTAAAGTGTGTTAGGTATTAGGATAAATTAAAAGTTGCAATAGAAAAGAGAATTATGAAGCCATACAAAAATTACTTATTGTTCTTCTCTATTTTAGCCTTTATGATATAAAAGATGAAACATATCTTTGCCCTTCTTCTACCAATTATGTTCAACCCCTTCGAGCAGTCAATTCTGAAGGCAAATGGAAAATCATCGTCAACAGAGTCGAAGTCCGATACTACAAGTTCGACCAGAACACACGAGTTGAAGAGTGTGAAGCTCCCGAACATCCTTGTCCACTTGTCCCAGAATGTTACGAATCAAAGTGTGTCCAAAAGAATATTTACCATAGATTTTTGGTTTATGATCCATATGATTATGACTATCCTTTCTCTATTGAGTCTTTCAAGCTTCCATCTGCCTGTTCATGCTTTCTAGCTGCTTTCTATTGATTTAGAGATAAGATATAAAAATTATTTTTGTACGTTCATTTTGAAAATATAAGTAAGTAAATGTTCTATGACTCAATTATTTGGTAGTTCGCATAGAAAACCATTGTCGATAAAGGCAAAGCTCGATACAGCGTATCTCCCAAAACACTCTGGCTTCAAAAGCCAACTGAAATAAAGTAAAGGGGGTAAAACTGAGCTGAAGAAAGAAATACTTAGTTATATTATAACTGCATAATTTAACTAAAATCCACATCCATTGTAAATTGGCGTCCTATTACTATTAACTATAACCCCTGGTAACTATAAACTATTGTCTTTTTTAGATAATTAAAGTAGAAAAAAAAGTTTTTTTAACTGAAAGTAAGGAACGACGTTAAAACTTAGAATGAACAGAAATTATTCCGTATATGAAAGGGGCTTTTCCCTCCTCAACGCCTCGCTCTTTACTCTAATGTTTTTTTGTTGTTTAAAAAAATAGAGTTGTGAGAAAGTCAAACTTTAGCGTGAAGAGCGAGGTGTTGAGGAGGGGACAGCCCCTTTCATATACGTAATAATTTCTGTTCGTTTTAAGTTTTAACGTCGTTCCTTACTTTCAGTAAAAAAACTTGTTTTTTAATTTCATTTTTGAACATTTTTGAATAATGCAGGTTTTGATTTTGGCTCACCGTACATGAATAATTAAAACAAAAACAAAAATAAAAACAAACGAAAGGGGCTGTCCCCTCCTCATTGCCTCGCTCTTTACGCTAACGTTTTTTTGTTGTTTAAAAAAAATAGAGTTTTGAGAAAGTCAAACTTTAGCGTAAAGAGCGAGGCGTTGAGGAGGGGACAGTCTCTTGCATATACGGAATAATTTCTGTTCGTTTTAAGTTTTAACGTCGTTCCTTACTTTCAGTTATAAAAACTTGTTTTTTTATTTCATTTTTGAACGTTTTTGAATAATGCAGGTTTTGATTCTGGCTCACCGTACATGAATAATTAAAACAAAATTTGCATATTATTTTTACTTTTATTTGGTTAAATGGCTTTCTCGAAACTAATTTAATTTTATTTACGAACGTTTTTATTAGTAATAAATATACGTAACTTACGAATTAACTTCCATAACGAACTTCTATATTCATAGACTTTTAATATGTATATTAGGGGGTTCGCCTCCTAGTCGATAATTTGCTCTTGAAGCTAAAGTTCGAATTTTGTTCCAATTCTTTAAAAATGACCGCTTAATCACAAAGGCCGTTAATTAGAATAAATAGCTCTTATGAAAGTACTAAAAAATCTTTGGCTTAAAGAGCGAGGTATTGATAACGGGGTGAACCCAATCATATACGTAATATTTTCTGTTCGTTTCAAGTTTTGATGTTGCTCCTTACTTTTAGTTGAAAAACTTGTTTTTTTTATTTAATTTCTGATCTTTTTCTTTAATAATGATGGAAAATCCGGCACCCCCTTCATAGCAATGTCCCTTCCCCAATGGAAACTTCCTTCGTGGAAAGATCCTCACATATAACCCCCGACCCCCCCCACCTACCAGAAAAATCCCCCCTGAAAACGTCTGTATACTTCCCAGTAACCAATACTATAGGGTAACATTGGGTAAAGTTCATAACTTTCAGCCCTCCCCCCGGGGACTTCGGGGAACTAAGTCATCCTAAAAGACATAGTTATCATATTCTTGACCATGCTGAACAAAATGGCTATCTCGAAATTTTTATCGGGTGACTTTGGAAAAAAATGAGCATGGGAGGGGGCCTAGTTGCCCTCCATTTTTTTGGTCACTTAAAAAGGGCACTAGAACTTTTAATTGCCGTTCCAATGAGCCCTCCCACGATATTCTAGGACCACTGAGTCACTACAATCACCCCTGGGAAAAAAAATTAAATAAACACGCATCCGTGATCTTTTTTCTGGCAAAAAAATGCAAAATTCCACATTTTTGTAGATAGGTGCTTGAAACCTCTACAGTAGGGTTTTCTTATACGCTGAATATGATGGTGCGATCTTCATTAAGGTTCTATAACTTTTAGATGGTCTCTCCCCCTTTTTTCTAAAATAAGCCAAATTTTCTGAGGTGCGTCATTTTTGATAGGTATAACTAAACTTGATGAAACTTATATATTTGAAATCAGCATTAAAATATGATTCTTTTGATGTATCTATTAGTATCAAATTCTTTTTTTCAGAGTTTCGGTTACCATTGAGCCGTTTCGCTCCTTACTTACAGTTTTAGGCTTTTTTAAGATAAATTTTATTTTTAGATAAGGAAAGTATTACAATAATCGAGTAGGTACACAGCCTACTCGATTATTAGGTACACATTCTAAAGAGAATGGTTACAATCAATCAGGTAATAGGGAAAAAGGAAATAGGCAATAGGAAAAGTGTTTGTCTTCGCTTCAACTGCAGGCTATCACCTATTAATAATTTGAATTCTCCGAAAGTTCAATACTTTGTAATACACATGGGGCTGTAGTTCCTTATAAAGCTTGACACAAATTTGGTGCAAAAAGCTCACAATGTGTTTAAAACGCTAATCAATCAAAGGTTGCAATTGATCAGATAATGGGGAAGGACATTTTAATAGTGTGTTGCCCTTGCCGTGAACAAATATGTTGGTGTCTGGGAGAAACGCTTTTATAAGCTTCTAAACTCAGATCCACCCAGTTGCATTGACCCAGGACTTGTTGCCACTGCTGCAGAAGCTACCCCTGCCCCCAACGGTGCCAAAATTTCTCCTGAGGAGGTTGAATCGGCCGTGAGGAAATTGAAAAACAATCAAGCAGCTGGCACTTAAGGCATCGCTTCAGAGCTACTTACTACGGGCGGCCCTGTATTGCTACTTTGGCTGCAGATGGTGTTCAGCGTAATCTGACACACAGAAGTTACACCGTCAGACTGGAAGAGAGGAATCATCATGCCAGTGTTTAAACGCAATGGCAGTAATACAGATTGCAGCAACTACCGTGGTATCACTCTACTCTCTGTTCCTGGAAAGCTGTTGGCAATGCTCCTGTTGAAACGTGCAATAAGTTTCCTACGCGCTTTGCGCCGCCCCCAACAAGCCGGATTCATGCCAGGAAGATCCAAAAATGAACAGATTCATACGGTCAGACAGATCGTTGAGAAGATACTGGAACTCAACAAGAAAGCTTACATAGCTTTCATTGACTTTCGTTCTGCCTTTGACATTGTTGACAGGAAGTCCCTTTGTTCAATCCTAAAAGCTGCGGGTCTACCAACAAAGATGACCAGCCTCTTTAAAGAACTCTACAGTAGCACATAAAGCGCCGTCCTTGTTAACGGGAAGCTTTCTTCTTCCTTCCCCTTAAAAATGGTGTATGGCAAGGATACGCTGCTGTACTCGAACTGTTTAACTGCGTCATCGACCACATGTTGAACGAGACACATCGTGTCCACCCTTTTGGCATAAGTTATGCCGGAAGGACTTTGTTTTATGTTGACTTTGCCGACAATGTAGCCGTCCTTAGCAAAAATCTCGACCAACTTAAGTCTGCACTCGAGACGCTCACCTCCACTGCCTCCGAAGTTGGGCTACAAATCAACTGGAAGAAAACGAAGATCATTCCCATAGAAAGGACCGCATCGGCATTACCATTAACAGTTGCAATCAACGGCCAAGCAGTTGACGTGGTAAGGTAGATCACTTATCTCGGACCAATTATATCATCAAATGGCACACTTGAAACCGAAATCTCAGCCAGATTAGCCAAGGCAAACTATGTATTCGGTCAGCTCCTGACAGCAGTCTTCCACAAACCACAAATTAAACGCCTTACAAAAGCCCGTATTTACAGCGCCACAGTCGCAATTATCATGCTATACTCTTCTGAGATATGGCCGGTAACCCAGACACAGCCAAGAAAGGTCGATGGCATCCAAACTAGACACCTGTGTCGAGTGGAAGGCTTCAAAGGGTATGACAATATCGACAATACTGTGATCCTAAGCACCTGTAAGTTAGCGAACCTCTCCACCGAAGTAGAAGCTCGTTCTCTAAGATGGTACGGCCACTTACTCCGCCTCCTGCTAACTACCCCTGCAAAGATCATGTCGGACTTCAATCCCTCGATTGTCTGGAACCGTCCTCGAGGAAAGCCGCGCACTAGATAGGATGTTGTTATAAATCAACGTCTCCTCAATTGCAACATCAACCCAAATGAGGCCCCGTCCCTATCCCTCGACAGGGCTGCTTGGAGAAGACTGACAACGCTATCAACCAGTTCCCTCTACGCTGGTGACCCTGCTGAGCAAGAGCGTTAAGTAAGTAACTTGGCTTGAACGGCTGGGTATCACCAGTTAATGATTTGATTTCCCAGAAATTTTAATACTTCTTAATACATATGGTATGCTAGTTCCTTAAAAGCTTGACAAAAAAAAAATATAAAAAGTTCACAATGTTTAAAGATGCCATATTTTCTAGCTTTGTCAACATCTTTCAACAAAGCCCTTGCGATCAACTCGCCGAAGTACAGCTCGTCAGGACTACTTTGAGCAGGGTACTCCCTGCCAAGAATACCTGAAACGAGTTTCGCCCGGCGATCGATTGCCGCATGGAAATAGATTGCCGGCAGAGGTAATCCCAAAAAATCTTTCCCTAACACATACCTCAGTGTTGGAAAACGAGGTAATTACCAGGAAGGTCAGCAAATCATCATCTGTGACGGAGCCATGAAGCCTGTAATAAAAAAAAATCTACATTCCAAGATGTCACAAGGTATACCTCTGCCGGCTGGAAATCAGCGCATGTATTCTTTGTAGGGGGCAAAGCCACGGTGGACTGGATGAGCCTGGGCAACCACTGGATTCAATAAACAGTCTGTTCACTATTTGTTTGGGGCTAGCATGTAGTTTTAGTTAGTGTTCACTATTAGTTAGTATGCAGTTGCCGTCTGAAGAGTTTTTCAAGCTGATTTAAGATTGTTATGTTTGTCTTGTCCGGTTCCGTTTTATACTGGATTCTCATCACAATACGTTAGTCGTGGGTAAGTTGCCTGCTTGTCAGTAAGCTATAGGTTGGCTGGCCCCCAGCCCCCCATTGCACTTCCTGGCTGAAGGGCCACGAAACGGAGATCAGCACCGCCGGTTTGGATCTTAAGGGTCTAGTACCGCATCCTTTACCTTTTACCTCTTTTTGTCAGTAAGCTAGTCGGAAATTTTAGTGTTTAAGAATCCTTAGAGAATTCTTTGCTGGTGACACGGAAGAAAAAAGCTTGGAGCTTGTAAAAACAAATCCTGTATTTAGTGTCTTGTACATAAATAAAATCGAATGTATGTCAGTCTGCTCATATGGTCGTCAAGAGGTTGTTGAGCATACTCCTGGGAAAGTTTTATGTGCTATTTTTCCTATCTATTTAGAGTTTAAATTTAAACTCAATTTCATATCTGTAGCTCTACTCACCTCCCATCTGCACAAGGATTTGCTTTTTTTGGGCCAGTCCTGTTTGAACAACTCAACACATCAAAGCCATAATTTTGAGTGGCAAACTAGTGCCAGAAAATTTACGGCTACTACTTGTTCTAATGGTCCCAACAGACATGCTATTTGAATTTAAACTTTTACAGCTTCTTGTGTGACTCACTTTTTCAATGACTGTAAACAAAGGGCAAGGAAAATCACTGCAAGCATGTGGAATAGATTAGGAGAGTCCTTACATCTCAAATGGACTACTGTATGTGGTCACTTGACGCGTGGGAATACCTTTCGATTTATTTACGTACACACTAGACGTAAAACCCAAAATATTGCATATCCGAAAACATTCCAATAAAAAAATATATAGCATTAAAATAAACAAATTTCGTTGTATTGTTTTAATTTTGAATTTTATGGGTCCTTGAATTTTCTTTCTTCTAAGGTTACAGCAACATGTGAAGGGTAAGCTAGTCTATCATTATTGGCAGCGCAATAGTGTTGCCTAAGTAAAGAGCGATGTGGGAACAATATATTTTTTTTTTTTTTTTTTTTTAGACCGAAGCATTTCGTAATAGAAGGAGTTGTCGTGAAAACTTCGAAAGGGGCTCATTTGATTGGAAATTATAAGCTCTAGTGCCCTGTTTAAGAATCAAAGGGATGGAGGGCAAATAGCCCCCCGCCTCACGGCCTATTTTCCCAAAACGCATCCCATAGAAATTTTAAGATAGCCATTTGTTCAAAAACAGTGCAAGGATCACATAACAAAGTCTTTAGGGTTGACGCAAAAGTCTGGAGTCTGGGGGAAAGGATTGCAAATTGTGCCCCGGGGCATATAAGGTTTTATTGAACTTTAGAGGAGGCTCAATTTGATTGAAAATTTAAAGTTCCAGTTCACTTTTAAGAGTCAAAAGTTATAAAGGGCGGCTAGCCCCCTCCTTGCTGATACAAATACCACAGCTGTAGTGATAAAAATATTTTCTCTTTTCACCAAACGCATTCAATCAAAATTGTGAGACATTGTTTTTGCTCACAAAAGTCTAAAGAGCATATAGCAGTGCCTCCAGGGTGGCACACCCCTCCAGAGCCCAGTGGCAATGGTTGTAAGTCATGCCCAAGGACATATATAAGGCTTTTATGGAACGGGTGGCTGTATAAACTTCGGATAGGATGAGGCTTATTTGATTGTTAGTCGGAAGATCTAGCGCCCTTTTTAAGCGTCAGAAGTGTTAGGAGGATAGCCTGCTTTTCCCTTAGGGTAGCCTAACCAGCCTTTCCCCAACAAGCCATTCATTCCCCAAAACACATACGATCAAAATATTGCGAGAGCTATTTTGTTCAGCATTGTTGAAAGGTCCAGTAATTATGTGCTTGGGGATGTCAACCTCCCGATAGTCCTCAGAGTACGGCTGTAACATAGGCAATTTGTTCATTATTTACATATATATTGAGAAAGGTAGGCAAATTTGAACTTTATTTTCCAAAAGGACTAAGGGTATTTAGTTGAGCCTTTCAAAGAATGTTGAGAGGAGTGTTGAATTACATCAAAACACGTTATGTGTATAAGGATTGTCAAAAGGATGTGACAAATGAATGTCTGAGTATATTAATTTTAAGCTTTCGGGATATGATAAGGGAGATGATCAAAAAGCGAGAATTTGCATGCACCACTACTAATACAACTACCAACACCACTACTGCTACCACTACACTACTACCACACAACTCCATTTGTAATATTAAGGGGGAAATTAAACTAAATCAAAAGATTATATGTGCATGTAAATTGTCAAAAGATTGTGTCTCAAATAATCGATTTGGGAATTAAGTTGGAATTTTCAGAGAATACTAAAAGAGAAAAATGATCTGTGCAACAGGCAATATGTGTACGCTACTACTAATACTTCTATCGCTACTACATTTACTACTACTACTACTACTACTACTACTACTACTACCGCTACTACTTCTACTGCAACTACTTGTGAAGGCAGTACGTTAATACCACTGCTGCTACTAGTGCTACCACTCGGGAACGTCCTTTGGGGGTGGCAAGGGGGTGGGGAAGTTCCCCCCCCCGATAATGTGAAGAAAAAAATTACTATACATTCCATGTCCTTTGACTATGTGGATACGGACCCCTTTCCCCGCCCCCAATAAAATGCGGGAGATTCGCCCCTGCTACCACTATCATTGCTAATACCACCACTGGAAATATAAATACTACTACTGTGACTACTTTTATAACTATGTCTAAGAATACGGAGGTGAAATTCTCAAGGAAATACGGGGGGGGGGGGCTGAAATTCATCACAACATGCTGTCTGTATGCAGGTTGTCAAAAGGGCATAACAAAAGTATCTTAGTAACAGTTTAATGTATAAATTTGAGACTAACAAGGCTTGTCGTGAGGAAGGTTGGATTAACCAAAAGAAAATATTTGCACCCTAATGCTACTGCTTCTGTTCATACTACTACTACTGCTACCCTTATTACTGCTTCTTCTACTACTGCTGCCGCTAAAGCTAAGGCTAGTAGGCTACTATTAATTTTTCTGCTACTACTGCTACTGCTGCTACTAAGACTAAGAGTATTAACGCGAAAAATTTGAGAAATATTTAAACTGTATGAAACTAAATAAAAACTCACTATGCCCACACAAATTATTAAGAGGGCATATCAGAAACACTTCAGGAACAGTTGATGACTTTAAGCTTAAAATTTCAGCATGTGCTGAAGGGGATATTGGAGAAATAAAAGAATCTGTGCGCATACTGCTACAAATGCTTCTACAACTACTACTACAGCACTAGTTAAAAGTATTAAGGTTAAGCTTTCGAGGAATATCTAATCGGATGTTCAACTATATCAAGAAGTTCTAGTGTTATTTTTAAGAGTCAAAAGAAATTGGAGGTCAAGCATCCTTCCTCCCAAGCCCATTCATTTTTCAAACACATCGAGTCGAAATTCTGAGACGGCCATTTTGTTCAGCATAGTAAAACGGTCCAGTAACTATGTCCTTAGAGATATTAGGTATGTCAAATCCCTACAATTATGTAATTATTTCGTTATGCCTTAAAACTAAATGTTACTTTAAAATTAGATCAAAAGACACTGTGCACATGGTTGCCAATAAGACACCTCGGCAATAAATTGAGAACGACTGTGGGTATTAAATTGAAACTTTCTCGTCTACTACTACTACCCCTTCTAAATCAAAATTACCACTTCCAAATAAATCGCAAGAGTGCATGTGTATCCAAGTTGTCAAAAAGCATAGAAAAAATTATTTGGAAATAACAATAGGAATGTTCTAAATAATTAATAATTATGGGAGTAATTTTAGGAATGTTTTATTTTTCAGGTCAATTTGAAGAAGTATAAAATCAAATTAAACAATACTATTTGTGTCAGGATTAAAAATTAGTGAAAAAGTTTCTCCAACATACAAATAACAAACCAAACTATGGATTCTTATAAAAAAAATCGTAAGCTATAAGTTAATTTTCACGAAAAAAACTATGCCAATAAGAAATAAACAGAAATTAATTAAAAAAAACTTTTTTTTACAAAATTATTTTTAAAGATTAGTTAAAAGATCCAATAAAACAAAAATGCACATAAAGTCAAATAAACTTCCAAGCGTAAAACTACCACAACATACTCAATAAATAGAGAAAACCCAAAACGAACAGAAACTACGATACGTAACCGAGTCAAACTTAAAACAAGAAAAAAATGACATCAGTAAGGCTGTCAACCCCCTTGCCTTCTCAAGACCAGAACATAGCTAGCACTTCACTGAAAAAAAAAAAAAAAAAAAAAAAAATGACCGTGGTTTGTCAGTAATTTCCCGCTTTTATAGGACAGTTATAACGTTAAAAACAAGAAAAAATTTATTTCATTCTCAATGTACACTGATAATTCTTATCGAAGGGTGTGACTATGGTCTGACTCACACATTATATATTCATAGCAATTTCTGCTCATTTAAGGTTAACTTCTTTCACGAATTTCTAAGGCATATCTGGAGGGCCAACCTTATCTTCGTAGAGCTCTAATTTATAATGGTTTTTACTATTTTATTCTTGGAAATTATCATTTCCGGGCCTTAATGGCCATAGCTTTTATATTTCCTTCTCTTATAGTTTGATAATATTTGTTTCGTATATTACAAGTCTTTTTAAGTACCAAAAGTTTTAAAGGGCTTAATAAAATATTTTATAAGAAATTGTAATATTGTGAAATGCATATTTAAATTCTTTGTCTCCATCGATATTTCACAAACACGATTTTATTTTGAAAATATTATTATTTCCAAATATATATATTGTTCTTGTGGAAGCTAACTATTATCCCTCTGATTTTTTCTTAAACAATTTTTGAAAAGCTGAAATACCTTGAAAGACGGTAATTCTGACATCTGGCTTCAGCTTGCAGCAGTATTGTTGGAATCTTACTCATGGACAATACTTGTATTTGTGTTAGTGTTTGCATAATTTTTGAACAAATTATATTTTAGGTGGGAATTTTTTTTTATCCTAGGATAGGATTTCAGGATGTCGGTCGGGTTTTCAGACCTAGACAGGAAAAATTGTCAGAATTTCAGCCCTAGACAGGACTACTTTTTTTACTAATATATGCAAAAACAAGCACGAAGCCCAGTACTCTGGGCTTGTATGGCTACTCCTAGAATACTCTACATTACACATTTGCATCGGGTTACCACACCTACCAACTACCAACATATCAACAAAACATTATAATTATATTTCTGCTTGAGAAAAAAAAAAAAAAAAAAAAAAATCAAAGCTCATGCTCATACAGGCAATAACATCTTAACTGGCAACGGAAATCAGTCCTATTCTACCTTACTCATTTTTCAACAAAGAAGGCAACCCATTCCACAGCGCTGGAAGAGCATGGTGACTAGAGAATACCAACCTTGTCGACACCTTTAGTGGTCTCCTATATTGGCTTACCTGTCTAGTTCCATAACTGTGAAGATCCGCAACAGTAGAAAACATATTCCGAAGGAAAACCGGAACAATATGATTAATAATCTGAGACATAAACAAAACCTTATTAAACTTACTTAATCCAGAGAACGGCAATATTTGGACGCGAGAATAAATGGATCTTACAGAGGTTAGGCCCTCAACCGCATATATTACTCTTATCGCTTGGTTTTGTAGTGACCGGAACTGCTTAAGATGGGTCGAAAATATATTAGACCATATCAAACAACAATACAATAAATATGGATGTATTAGTGAAAAATAAACCAGCCGTAACACTTTTTGAGGAAACTGGTATTTCAGTTTTTATAAAAATCCTGCATTTCTTGCAATCTTCGAGGATATGCATTGAATGTGTTCTGAAAAACACATTGTTTCATCAATCAGAACGCCCAAATATTTCACAACTTTTCTTCGTGTTATGACTGATTCACCAATATCAAGTTCTTTCAACCACGGGTAATAGTTTGCAGATCTCCCAAAAACAATAGAGGTAGACTTGTTGTAATTAATTTTGAGCTTGTTAAGTCTCATCCATCTTTCTATGCGGATCAGATCTTCCTTCATTAAGAACAAAAGTGACTCTCAGTGAGTGTCATAACTGAATGGTTGGTGTCGTCTGCAAAAAGAACAAATGATTTTCTGAGTTTCGAGTTTGGAGTCTCTTCACTCAAATCCGTCACCAACTCAGAGAGTGCGCAATGAAGATCATTTATATAAATCGCGATCAGCAAGGAGCCAAGAGGGGCCTTGAGGTACTCCGCAATTTAATTGAAAATCTCCCGACTCAGCCTCGTTCACTCATACATATAGTGACTGTCTCCTCAGAAACGAAGCAAGAATCTTCAGGGCGTATCCTCTGATTCCAGCATTTTCCAGTTTCTTCAACAGGATCATATGGTCTACGGAATCAAATGCCTTGAGGATATCCAAAAAAATAGTTGCAACTTTAAGTTTGTCATCAAGCGCATCATTTATTGTAGTTGTGAAAAACTGTATAGCATGCTCCGTTGAAAAACTTCTCCTAAATCGAAATTGGTTCTTGTAAAAAAAAAGTTCTTTTTTTCAATAAATTCATTTATTCGGATAAATATTATCTTTTCAAAAATCCGCGATAAAATCAGTAGGAGTGAAATCGGTATATAGCTATTGAAATCACTTCGGTCACCATCTTTATGCTAAGGTAAAACTCTGGCCTTCTTAAAATAATCAGGGAATTCCCCTTTTTTAAGACAACCATTTATTAATGACACAAAATCTGGAGGAATCACAGGTAAGATAAGAGTTATTGCTTTAAATGATAGGAAATCTGCTCCCGCTGCTCCAATTCGCATGTCACTAACTATTTCATTCAGCTCATGCATAGAAGTCTTCCAAAGGCGGAGCCTAGTATTACTTGGCGGGGGTGGATTTTGCTCAAAAGTTCCATCGCTGGGGTTGCCTCCACTGGACGACTTCACACTCTCACCTACTTCCGAAAAATGTTGGGCCAAATCGTTTACTAAATCAGTTGCTTCGCGATTTCCAATACCTACGGGCAAAATAGCTTTTTTCCTCCAATAACTGACCTTATGGTGTCCCAAGTTTTAGCAAGATTTCCTTGATTTTCTTGTAACCTATTTTTGAAATACTCATTTTTTGTTTTCCGCAGCAACTTATTTATTGCGCGACATTATACTTTTTATGAATTTGTCGATCTATCTCACGGTCATTGAGAACCCTGACCATATAGAGGCTGTGCCTTTTTTTCACAGATTTCAGAAGTGCTTTTGTCATCCAAAGTTTCCTAAGAGTGACGGTTTGCATAGAATACACTTTTACACACGTCCTTTCGAGCAAAAAAATCATCATCTCATACCATTTGCTCATTTTTTCACTATAAGATTTATACTCACCTAGGAAACTCCAATCTATTTTCTCTAGTTCATTCTTGAACTTAGACAAAGACCGTTGATTAAGATAAGTACGATCTTTCTTGGATCCAGAACCATGAGGACTGAGTCCCTTTACTTCACAAGTAACCATAGCCCCGAAGTGGTCGGATTTATCGTTTATTAGGTCGACAATACTTCACATTTTGCTTTATATTCACGAAAATGTTATCAATTAATGTCGCACTATTATTAGTTACCCTAGTGGAAATATTATTTACAGGGAAAAGGCTATAACTAAACGTCATGTTAACTAACTGTCGAGAATCTCGGTCATCAACATTCGAATCAATATTAAAACCCCCCATAATCACACACTGAGACCTACATACAGGTAAATTTTCCAATAATTCCTCCAACAGCTCAAAAAACCAAAATAAAGGGGACGATGGCGGTCTATGAAGAATAACAACAAAAAGATTGCCTTGTCGGCACTAAACCTCCGATACCATGCTCTCCAGTGTCATTCCAATATAAACTGATAAATTATCCCTCACCTTGACTTTAAGGTCTGATTTTATGTAAGCCGCCAATCCACCATGCCTGTACTCGCCCCTATTTTTCCTGATAATTATAGCCATTAATATCTAATAAAGATTCATTACTAACATTCAACCACGTTTCCGTGAGACCTAATACATGAATACCACGGCTATTTTCAACTAACTCTGAACATATATCGGTGTGAACTATTTAGTCCTCTACAGTTTAGATGAAACAAATTCAAATCCCTATCTTTTACAAAGTTATCTCTAAACAAATCACTAGAAAATACATACTTCCCAGAATCACTAAAATCAGACGTTAGCACTTGGCTATCCTCATCCAAACCTTTATGTAGAACAACATTCCATTTCTCAAAAAAATAAACCGGATTTCTCTCGAGCAGCTCAATTTTACTTCTAAGGTCCGTGGTCATACCTATTACGTTCAAAAATTTGGCAACCTGAATGCATAACACTTGATACATGATGTCTCCATAATACTAAATTTTCCTGTTTTGCTTTACATCCAAATATACACTCAAAAATAACAAAACAAAAACAACCACTATTACTATTGGAACTCATCATCCAGTAGTACAACACAACTCAGCAAAATAATAATGCGCCGGGCCAGCCCATCATCACTATTTTCTTCTCTTCAACATTCAAATAAATAATATAATAATAAATAATAATAAAACCCACCACCTATAGCAAAGGAAAAAAAAAAAATCGTCACTTCTTTATTATTACACAGTATCCATCAAGTCACCCCCGCTTTGACCTTCTCCGTGACTTTGATAATGAATAAACTTGCTTAGCGACGGCAACTTGTCAAGTGAATATTTTTCCGGTACGGTTTGATGTTGGTGTTTCACATAGATCATAGGCGGGATAGATTTTGTTACCATGGTTTCAAGTCCCTGTATACCACATCCATGAATTTTATCACGCACTGACGCTAGTTTCTTCCGCGTTTCACGCACAGATACTGGGGCATCATCTGTCAAATAAATTCCAGACTGGTTAGAAACTCTTTTCCCGCGTAACTTCCTACTATTGTTCAAAATAGCGAGTTTGGCTTCTCTCGATTCCACTTGAATTTTCACATATTTTTTGGTTTGACTCAATTACAGTAGACTTTGGGACGTCCATTTCTATACCTTCTGTAACTATTCTCTGAAAATGGGTCTTTGTTTTATTTATGTCTGCAGAAACTACATTCCAAGCCAAGATATTTTTTTCTGCTTCTTTACTTTCCACTTTCATCAAAACTTGTTATATATTAGCCCAATGTGACCTTAAATTAACCGTTTCATCAATCACAACTGACATCTGAAGCTTATAATTATTATTATCAGTTTCAAACTCTGTTGCTTCTGGGTTTAGCTCATATTAAATAAAAAAAAAAGTTTTTTTTTTTAACTGAAAGTAAGGAACGACGTTAAAACTTAAAACGAACAGAAATTATTGCGCATATGAAAGGGGCTGTCCCCTCCTCAATGCCTCGCTCTTTACGCTAAAGTTTTTATTGTTTATAAAAAAATAAGAGTTGTGAGAATGTCAAACTTTAGCGTAAAGAGCGAGGCGTTGAGGAGGGGACAGCCCCTTTCATATACGGGATAATTTCTGTTCGTTTTAAGTTTTAACGTCGTTCCTTACTTTCAGTTAAAAAAATTTGTTTTTTCATTTAATTTTTGAACGGTTTTGAATTAACGCAGGTTTTGATTTTGGCTCACCTTACATGAATAATTAAAACGAAATTTGCATATTAATTTTACTTTTATTTGGTTAAATGGCTTTCTCGAAACTTGTTTAATTTTATTTACGAACGTTTTTATTAGTAATAAATATACGTAACTTACGAATTAACTTACGTAACGAACTTCTATATTCATATATTTTTCATACGTTATTAGGAGGCTCGCCCCCTAGTCAATACCTCATTCTTTAAGCTAAAGTTTGAATTTTGTTCCAAATCTTTAAAAATGACCCCTTAATCACAAAGGCCGTTAATTAGAATAAATAGTTTTTATGGAAGTACTAAAAAATCTTTGGCTTAAAGAGCGAGATTTTGACTAGGGGGTGAACCCAATCATATACTTAATATTTTCTGTTCGTTTTAAGTTTTGATGTTACTGCTTATTTTCAGTTGGAAAACTTGTTTTTTTTTATTTAATTTCTGATCTTTTTTTTAAATAATGCTGGGAAATCCGGCGCCCCCTTCATAGCAATGTCCATTCCCCCATGAAAACTTCCTTCATAGAAAGATCCTCCCACATAACCCCCGACCCACCCACCCCCCTACTACCAGAAAAAAATCCTCCCTGAAAACGCCTGTATACTTCCTAATAACCAATACTATATGTTAAGATTGGGTAAAGTTCATAACTTTCAGCCCTCCCCCCGGGGACTTCGGGGGATTAAGTCATCCTAAAGGACATAGTTACCATATTTTCAACCATGTTGAACAAAATGGCTATCTCAAAATTTTGATCAGGTGACTTTGGGAAAAAAATGAGCGTGGGAGGGGGCCTTGTTGCCCTCCATTTTTTATGCCCGCTTAAAAAGGGCACTAGAACTTTTATTTTACGTTCCAATGAGTCCTCTCACGATATTCTAGGACCACTGGGTCGATACGATCACCCCTGGAAAAAAAACAAAAAACAAAATAAACACGCATCCGTGATCTTTCTTCTGGCAAAAAATGCAAAATTCCACATTTTTGCAGATAGGAGCTTGAAACCTCTACGGTAGGGTTCTCTGATACGCTGAATCTGACGGTGTGATTTTCATTAAGGTTCCATAGCTTTTAGGGGGTCTTTTCCCCTTTCTTTGAAAATCAGCCAAATTTTCTCAGGCACATATCTTTTGATGAGTAGGACTAAACTTGATGAAAGTTATACATTTGAAATCAGCATTGAAATCTGATTCTTTCGATGTATCTATTGGTATCAAAAACCCGTTTTCTAGAGTTTCGGTTACAATTGAGCCGGGTCGCTCCTTACTTACAGTTACTTACTACGAACTGTTTGATACTGGCCGGTTCGAATCTTGCGCTGCACTCTCAAGCTTTGAAATTCTGTCCTCTAGTCCTCTCATACTAGCAGAAAGATCTGCCAACGCTTTGGAATTGTCCTGGACCGTTGTTAAAACTAAACTTAAATTGTCCACCAGATGTTGCAACGTCACAGAATTTTCTCGGTCACTGGAAACAGCCGAATCATTCAGGAAAATTTCATTCGTTTTCCTTTTATGTTTCGTCATCTTCTTAAAATGAGCCAGCAAAAAGAAGATCAAAAAATAAAAAAATGAATAGAAGCCTACCTCAGAATGCCCCTGGCTTACCCACGCGGAGCTCCGTACAATATGCTAAACCGCTAATTTAGCCACGGTAAACAGCTGTTTCAAAATCAGCACGAAAAAATCCAACAACAGCTTTCGCCAAAATCTCGAACTTCTTCTGGCTAGGTCCGGCGCAAACGTGATAATTATCACTCCGAGTTCATTCCAACGATATTTGAATACATTCAGGTAATTGCGTAAGATTTAATCCTTTATAAAATTTTGTCACTCTTTAATCCTTTGCAAAATATATGTGACCTTCACTGGCAGATGCTGAATGAAAACTGAACATTACGATTTGAACTAATGGGAACTACGGACATTACGTTCGCAATATCAATCCTACCGTTTTATTTCAAAAGTTCATGTTTGGTTTGCGGTCCTAAGAACATCATGTCTTTGAAAAATCAACAAGATGCGCATTTCCCGAGCAATTTATTTTTCTTCCTGAAAGAATCCGGTCTAGTAACAATGTCAGTATTGTTTTCAAGTTCTCGCCTGTTCTTAGCAATCGACGAACTTTAGCATAAAACACTACCTTTCAATTTCTCAAGCTCGATTCTCTACATCCGACGACCCAAATCCAATCTAAAATGAATGACGATGCTATCCAATATTGAGCCAGTTTTCCGAAATCAATTGAAAATGACTGTGAAAACTGAAAAATGAACCACATAATGTCATAAAGGCAAAGAAAACTGACCCGTTTCTGCTGATGCTCGAACTATGGAGGTTTAGTTTTGACAAGATCTCAGTGTTTTAGTTATGTTAGTTTTGGCAAGATTTTTGAAGGAATCAAATTCAGCTCTGGGGGGGGGGGGACAAACTGAGGTCTGGCAGGGTGCCCCCTGGTCCCATAGCAAATTACGCCACTGTTCATATTGACATTGTCACTAGACCAGATTTTTTCAGGCGGAAAAATAAATTGCTTGGGAAATGGGCACCTTGTCTGTTTTTCAAAGACATGATGTTCTTAGGACCGTAAACTAAACATGAACTTTTAATATAAAGCAGTATAATTATTATTACGGAGTAATATCCGTACATCCTGTCTAGGTTTGAAAATCCGACGTATGACCTAATTTCTATCCTAAAATAAATTTTTCTCCAGTCAAAAATTTCCAACATAGTGGAACTGGAAACGCTGAACACAGAATATTTACTGTCACATGAGTAAAATTCCTGCAACTGTTCTGCATGCTAAATCCTGATATCTCAGTTACGATCTTTAAAGGTATTAATTAAAAAAAAAATTTCCACAAAATAAGTTTTTCAAAGAAAAGTAAATAACTCCATTAAACAAAAAATGACCAAAAAAAAAAAAATCAAATAATCTACCAAGCCTGAAACTACCACAACTAAGCACCGATAAATAAATGAAACGCAAAACGAACAGAAATTACAATAGCTAACCGAGTCAAACTCAAAACGAGCAGAAATTAACATAAGTTGGGCTCAAAACCCCTATACCATCCCAAGGCCAGAACATAATTTGCACTAGCAATTTCAAATTCCATTCGAATTAGCCTTTTTGAAATTTCTACGACTAAGCGTTCTATAAAAAAAACCTTTTATGCCCCTAGGGTATGGCTTACAACCCTTGCCCTGGGGGCTGTGGGGGAGTGTCCTCCTAAAAAGCATAATTTCTATATGGAAATCCACAGCACTGAACAAAATGGCTATCTATAAAATTTGATTGGATGTATTTTGGGGAAAGGTGGGCGATAGAGGGGGGCTAGTTGCCCTCGAATCACTTTCGACTATCAAAAAGGGCACTAGACCTTTGAATTTCCAATCAAATCAGCCCTTTTTCAAGTTTCTACGATAAAGATTTCAATAAAAACTTATATGCCCCCAGGGCATAACTTATAAACCTTGCCCTGAAGACTCTGGGGGGAGTGTCCTGCTCAAAGGTATAATTTCCTGAACTTTGACTGCGTGGAACAAAATGGCTATCTCAAAATTTTGATTGGATGTGTTTGGGGAAATGGTGGGTGAAAAGGGGTGTTAGTTGTCTTCCAATTACTTTCGACTATTAAAAAGGGCACTAGCACTTCAATTTCTAATCGAATGAGCCCTTTTTGAAGTTTTTACGACAATGCGTTCTATAAAAACTTTATATGCGCCGAGGGCATAACAACCCTTGTCCTGAGGGCTATGGGGGGTTGTCATCCTCAATGACCTGATTTCCCGAACTTAAAACTATGTTGAATAAAATGGCTATCTCAAAATGTTGATTCGATGTGTTTGGGGAAAAGTGGAATTTCGAAGGGGGTTAGTTGTCACATAACAACTATTGAATATTAATAAGGGCACTATACCTTTAAATTTTCTTTCGATCAAATCCTTTTTGATTTTTCTAAGACAAAACTTTATATAAAAATCTTATATTACCCCAGGGCATAACTTAAACCCTTGCCCCGAGGGTTGTGGGGGAGTGTCCTCCTCATAAAGATATTTTCTGTCTGGAAATCAGCTACGCTGAACAAAATGGATATCTCAAAAATTTGATTGGATGGGTTTTGGGGACTGATGGGCGTGGGGGGGGGCTATTAGCCCTCCAATCACTTTCGACTATTAAAAAGGGCACTAGCCCTTTGAATTTCCAATCGAATGAGCCTTTTTTGAAGTTTTTACGTCAACGCCTTCTATAAAAACCTTATATGCCCCCTGGGCATAGCTTAAAACCCTTGCCCTGAGGGTTGTGGGGGAGTGCCCTCCTGAAAAACATATTTTCTACCTGGAAATCAACTACGGTAAACAAAACGGCTATCTCAAAATTTTGAAAGATTATCCTTCCTGTCATCAGTGATAAAAATTTTGAAAAAGCGATTATATTATAAACTGTCAAAAGGTCTAGTAACTATGCCTCCAGGGATTCAATTTCCCTACAGCCCCCAGGGTAAGGATTGTAAATTATAGAATTTGCCCTTTTTACATGCAGGATTTATCATTCCGAAATAGGGGGAATTTTTTTATTCTATCGATGTTCGAAAAGGCTAAGGATATTAAAGTGAAACTTCAGGCAATGCTGAAGGGCATGTTAAATTATATTTAAAGTTACTATCCACATCCTGTTTATCCAGAAAGGTGTATCTGCGATATCACAATAAAAGACAAGGGTATTAAGTTTAAACTTTTACAGCACGTTGAGGAAGATGTTAAAAAGTGGATGGAGGGCAACCAGATTGCTTTCAATTTCCTTTTTAGCCTCCGTGCCTCCAAAGTTATCTGATCCAAATTATGGACTAGCCATCTTGTTTAAACTTGTTTATAAATTCAAATAACTGCAATTCCTGGAATAATTTAACTTACACAGCTCCGGGGGCAAGTTCTGTAAGTTATATGAGTTGCCCATTATTTATATGAAAAGTTGGCTATTAGGGAGGGGTATATTGTTTGATCCTGAGTGTGCAAATAGGCTAAGAATATTGAGGTGAAACTTTAAAAAAATGTCGAGGGGGATATCCAAGAAATTCAAAGCACAATATATGCCGGGACGGTTTCAAAAGGGCACAACAGCAATATCTAAACAATGGCTAAGGGTGTTAAGTTGAAACTTTGAAGGCATGTTAGGAGGTGTGTTGAAATAGGAACGAAGGGCAGTCATCCCTCCCTCCTCCCTCCTACCCTATTAGACTCTCTCCTTAACACTGACAGAGATCTTAAAAAACAATTTTATTCAAAATAGTCAAAACATCTAATAGCTAAGCCTCTGGGGATGCTATCCCCCCAGAGCTCCTTGCGCGAGGAATGTAAATTATGCAGTTTGGCAATCTTTTCATGGAGAATTTATCATTAGGAAAGTGGGAATGTTTGATCCTGGATGAGTCTAAAACAGGCTAAGAGCATTGAGGCAAAATTTGGGAAATGTTGAGGAGGATATTGATCTAAATCAAAAGAAACTTCATGTATCCGAGTTATCAAGGAGGCTTATCAACAATATCTTTGAAAGAGGTAAAGGTAATAACTTGAAGCTTTCAGGGCCAATGTAGCTGTAATGATACTGGCTGTGACAGCTACTGTGACTACTTCTGATTGCAACAACTCGCAACTGTGATTGTGACTGCTTGCAATTGCAGCTTCTTCTATTCTTGACTACTTTCGAGGAATGTTGAGGGGATGTCAAATTATTGGAACTTTAATGTTAAAAAAAACACCATTATTGTGCTTTTGATGCTTTGATGGAACTTTGATGTTAAAAAAAAAATTGATCATGAAATGAGAAGTGTTGAAAAACTTAAAACTTTAGTAATCAAATACGAACCGAAATTTGTTAAAAAGAAAACTTTTTGAAACAGAGGTTTTCCAAAGAAAATTAGAGGCCATATTAAATTCATGGCAAGGAGAAATTCTAATGATAGTTCAGACTCAAAACGACCAGAAATTACTACTAAAGAATAAATGCAACCCACAACGAACAGAAATTAATTAAATAATCGTAGCAAACAAACTTGCAACAGGTACTAATATAAATAAATAAAAAGAAATCTTAAAGCGAGTATAGCTTTAATTGAATATACAAACCAATCTTAAAACTAACAAAAACCACTACAAAGAGGAGTTTGGCTACGGCCCTTTACCCTAATTGTAAAAGTCTAAAGCCTACTGCGTCATTTGCGCTTTACTGAACCTATATGCGTCTTAAACAGTCCTTGGAAAGAACTAATAAAACTAAACTGAATAATCGATATATAATGATATTAATTGCTGAAAGCTCAGCAGTTCAAGATCTTATTTCTCTGTAATTCTTATTTTCAATGTTGTAATAAGTACAAAAGAAAATAAGTCGTATTTCAAGATGTGTATCAGTTGGGGGAATACACAACCCTTCAATTTTGTCTGTGCAACTGAATGTACCAAGGTCATTGAAGATAGTATCTGATTTTCTGAACTGGTAAAGTGAAAGCTCGCAAAACCATATACATTTAAAGATCGGGAATTCAATATTTGACGATCAAGACCTCCATATACAGTTCTGCAATTTTGTTAATGGTGGGTGACAAAAAAAAAAAATAAATAAATACAAACGCCGGTAAATATAAGCGAAAAATAAGCTTCGAAACATATGATATCAAACAGCTTACACTGTAAAAAAAGAATTGATTTTCAACAAATGTTTTGCTCGAATTCGAACGAGTAAAAAAAAATGCAATTTTTTGCTGGAATTGTGAGTTGCTTATTCAATTCATACAAGTCACAAAAAAGATCCAATTTTTCTGATGGAAAAAAAAAATCATCTCTATCAACTACAAACGTATAATACAGAAGTATATTTAATGATAAGACCTTTAAACGACGGACCGACAATTATGCCTGGGGGGCATTCAGATCAGAGAGAGAAGATAGTGTAACAGTGCTTTGGTGAAAATCTGATTCTAATGATAAGTATTCACTGATGGTAAGGCACTCCATATGGAAGAGGTCACCGGATTAACTTCAGAGGGGGCTCATTCGATTAAAAATCGGGAGTTCCAGTGCCCTTTTTAAGAGTCAAAAATGATCCGAGGGCAACTAGTCCCACTAAGCCCTTTTTTTTCCAGAAACATCCGATAAAAATTTTGAGATAGCCATTTTGTTAAAAATAGTTCAAAGACCATATAACAGAAACTCCAGTGTCAACAAAACCCCCTAGGGCCCGTGTTCAGGCGTTGTAAGTTATAAACTTCAGAGAGGGCTCATTTGATTTTGAAATTAAAAGTTCTAATTCACTTTTTAAGAGTCAAAAGAGATCGGAGGGAAACTAGACTCTTCCCCACACGCCCTCTTCCCCAAACGCACCAGATCCAAATTTTGAGATAGTAATTTTGTTAAAAATAGTTCAAAGGTCAGATAACAAAACTCTGATGACGACACAACTGCCCAGAGATCTTGGGTAGGTACTATAAGTTATATCTTGAGGACTTATGTTTTTTATCAAAGGCATGCTCGAATAAACTTCAGGGATGGTCCATTTGACTGTAAATTGAAAGTTCTATTTCACTTTTTAAGAGTCAAAAGTGATTGAAGGGTAGCTAGCACCCCCACCCTCCCAAGTCGTTTTCCCCCAAATGCATCAAATAAAAATTTTGAGGTAGCCATTTTGTAAAAAATAGTTCAAAGGTTATATAAAAAAACTCCGGGATCAATACAACCCCCCAGGGACCGGTGACAGGCGTTGTAAGTTATGCCCTGGGGGCAAATATGGTGCTTATCGAAGGGATGCCTATTCAAACTTCAGAGAGGGCTGATTTGATTGAAAATTAAAAGTTCTTGTTCACTTTTTCAGAGTCAAGAGAGATTGAAGGGCACCTGGTCTCCTCCCACGCCCTTTTTTCCCAAAAATTTTGAGATACCTATTTTCTTAAAAATAGTTCAAAGGTGAGATAATAAAACTCCGATGTACACACAACCCACTTGGGCCCGGAGGCAGGCGTTGTAAGTTGTGCCCTGGGGTATAGAAGGTTCTTATGGAAGGGATGCTCGTATAAGCTTCACAGAGGGCTCATTTGATTGGGAATTGAAAGTTCTAATTCACTTTTTAAGAGTCAAAAGTGATCGGAGGGCAGATAGCCCCCCACACTTTTCCTCAATGGTATTAGATAAAAAATTTTATATAGAAATTTTTAAAAAAATAGTTCAAGTCTGATAACAAAAACTTCGGTGCCGAAACAGCCCGAATGGCCTGGGAGCAGTCGTTGTAATTTATGCCCTGGGGGAATATATGGTTCTTATGGAAGGAATGCTCGTATAAACTTCAAAGAAGGCTCATTTGATTGGAAACTTAAAGTTCGTGTTCACTTTTTTAGAGTCAAAAGTGATTGGTGGGCAACTACCCCCCCCCCCCCCACCACGTCCTGTTTATCCCAAGTGAACCAAATCAATTTTTGAGATATGAATTTTGTTAAAAATAGTTCAAAGGTCAGATATCAAAACTCCGATGACAAAACAACTGCTATGGGCCTTGGGGTAAGCGTTGTAAGTTTTGCCCTGGGGGTATATAAGTTCTTATCGAAGTAATGTTCGTATAAACTTCAGAGAGCTTCATTTAAACTTCATATACCTCATTTGATTGAAAATTGTAAGTTCTATTTCATTTTTAAGAGTCAAAAGTGATCGATAGCCATTTTGTTAAAAATAGTTCAAATATCATATAACAAAAACTTCAGGGTCGACACAAACCCCCAGGGTCGGGGGCAGGCGTTGTAAGTTATGCCCTGGGGGCATATATGGTTCTTATGGAAGGGATGTTCCTTTAACTTCACAGAGGGCTAATTTCATTGTAAACTGAAAGTTCTATTTCATGGTTTAGGAGTCAAAAGTGATCGAAGGGCAGATAGTATCCCCCCTCCTCCCATGCCCTTTTTTCTTCATATACATCAGATAAAAATTTTGAGGTAACCATTTTGTTAAAAATAGTTCAAACATCATATAACAAAATTCCGGGGTCGACACAATCCCCCAGGGCTCGGGGAGGGGCGTTGTAAGTAAAATTTATGCCCTGGGGACAAATAAGGTTTCATATGCAGCGCGCTAGCTCTGCCTAAGCAAAGAACGATGTGGGCACAATGTGTTTTTTTTTTCTCCATACCCGGGCACTTCGTATCGAAGGAGTTGTCGTAGAAACTTTGAAAAGGGCTCATTCGATTGGAAATTGGAGTGGCTAGTGCCCTTTTTAATAGTCAAAAGCGATTGGTGGGCAACTAGCCCCCCCCCACGCCCATCAGCACCCCAAACAAATCCAATCAAAATTTTGAGATTGCCATTTTGTTCAGCGTAATTGATTTCCAGATAGAAAATATGTTTTTGAGGAGGACACTCACCCAAAACCCTCAGGGCAAGGGTTATAAGTTATGCCCTGGGTGCATGTAAGGTTTTTATAGAAGGCGTTTTCGCAGAAACTTCAAAAAAGGCTCATTCGATTGGAAATCCAAAGGGCTAGTGCCCTTTATAATAGTCGAAAGTGATTGGAGGGCAACTAGCCCCCGCCCCACGCCCATCATTTCCCCAAACACATCCAATCAAAATTGTGAGATAGCCATTTTGTTCAGCGTAGTTGATTTCCAGATAGAAAATATTTTTTTGAAAAGGACACTCCCCCAGAGCCCTCAGGGCAAGGGTTTTAAGTTATACCCTGGGTGCATATAAGGTTTTTAAAGGAGGTGTTGTCGTAGAAACTTCAAAAAAGCTCATTTAATTGGAAATTCAAAGGGCTATTGCCCGTTTTAATAGTCGAAAGTAATTGGAGGGCAACTAGCCCCCCATCCCCACGCCCATCATTCCCCCAAACATATCCAACAAAAATTTTGAGATAGCCATTTTGTTCAGCGTAGTTGATTTCCAGATATAAAATATATTTTTGAGGAGGACACTCCCCCACAACCCTCAGGGCAAGGATTATAAGTTATGCGCTGGGGGTATATAAGGTTTTTTATTGAAATCTTTGTCGTAGAAACTTGAAAAAGGGCTCATTCAATTTGAAATTCAAAGGGATAGTAGCCTACCCTTTTTAATAGACGAAAGTGATTTGAGGGCATCTAACCTCCCTCTCACACCCACTTTTTCCCCAAACACATACAATCAAAATTTTTAAATAGCAATTTTATTCAACGTAGTTGAAAGTTTCTGAAATTAGGTCTTTAAGAATGACAACCCCTCCCCCCATATCCCTCAGGGCAAGGGTTATAAGTTATGCCCTGGGGTCATATAGCCCCCCCCCCAAACGCCTATCATACCCCCAAATACATCCAATCAAACTTTCGAGATAGCCATTTTGTTCAGCGCAGTTGATTTCCATTTAGAAAATTTGGTTTTGAGGAGGAAACTCCACCACAACCCTCAGGGCAAGGGTTTTAAGTTATGCCCTGGGGGTATATAAGGTTTTTATAGAAGGCGTTGTCGTAGGAACTTCAAAAGGGGCTAATTTGATTGGAAATTCAAAAGGGCTAGTGCCCTTTTTAATAGTCGAAAGTGATTGGAGGGCAACTAGCCTCCCCCCCCCCCGCGCCCATCATTCCCCCAAACAGATCCAATCAAAATTTTGAGATAGCCATTTTGTTCAGCGTAGTTGATTTCCAGATAATTAATATATATTAAATAGGCTGTGAAGTAGTAATTTTTGTCCATTTTAAGTTTCAACTTCGCTCTTTACTTCCCTCGGAAAAACTGTTTTGTTAAAATTAATCATCTCTTAGGGTTTATCTCTTAAAGGGCTTAAGATTGAATTTCGGTATAAAGCGATTATTATACTTGGAAAGAGCATAAAAAATGCATCGAGTGGTATGTTCACCTTATTCGAAGGTCAGTGACATAAACTGCCCTAAATATATCGATTCCGTCTGAGGGGGGCTTTCCTCTCCTCAGCCCCCTGCTCTTTATGCTAAAGTATGACTTTGTGTCGCAATTCCTTAAGAACGACTGCTCAAGCACAAGGATCGAAGATTTAGAACACTGTATATTAATTATATACAGCATAATCACGAATCAGTAATATGTTGCTACTACTTTCTTTGCGCGTATAAAAGCTCTGCCCGTATCCTCGTCCATCAACAATCCAGTGTATATTACCCTGGAACACGTATGTTGGCAGAAACTTTCCCAAAATACCTTTGAAACCAACTCGACACTTTGAAACCCCTTTTTAGCTTCTAAAACCATCTAATAATAACATTACACTACTAATTACCTTCTTTTTTATATATGTATTGGAATAAATTAATTTAAAATTAGATTCTTTCATAGTTCGTTTTACAAGGGTGAAGCCAAATTTCGCATTAAAGATAAATTTGACTTGTTTAACCGTGAAAAAATTTAATATCGCTTATATTTCTACGTTCTCGGGACCACTTGCATCCCGGTCCGTCTTTGTCTAATGGTTGAGATATGGAATGATTGTACTGTCTAAATTTATCTACAGGGATTTAGAACAAGAAGTACATTTAAGCTTCAGCGTAAAGATTGAGGCATGAGAAGAGGAAGCCCTCCCCATATTATACACACAATATTTTTTTTTTGTTTTTTTATGTTTTAATGTTGGCACTTACTTTCATTTGAGAAAACTTGCGTTCTTTTATTGGGTTTCTGTTCGTTTACAAATAATATAATCAAGGTCACAAGGGCACCCGATAAAAAAGTTTTCGGGGTGGGGGCAGGCACCAGAATAGAAGTAATGGGTTGGGGGGCCATTGGAATAATGATTTTTATACATTTTGTAGGAATAATTTTCTTTTTTAATACACTTAGAAATAAGTTTTCAAATTAAAAGAGTAACCGACTTTACAAGCAAAATTAAACTAAACTCGGCAAATTTTATACGGTATGAATTCCTGGCAAAGGGATTAATCCGTATAATCTATGATATATTTAGTTATTTTGATTTGAATGGTCAAGTAAATAAAATGGCAATATCTCTTGAATTACTAAGTTTATCAACTTAAAACTATCATTGAAGGCTGGTGGGGATAACGAATTACATTAAAATGCACTATATGCATCCATTTCGTAAAAACGGAGTGTCTGCAACATCTCAGGGATAGTTAAGGGCACTTGTTTGAAACTTTTCAGGAACGGCTAAGGGTTCTAAGTTGAGATTTTGAACTAGGTCAAAAAATACTTTATGTATTAGGTTGTCCAAAGTGTTTATGTGCGGCGGTGGTTCTAGGCTCTCTTGCGCCCAGGGCTCAGCTTGTTTTAAATTTATTTTATGAATTTATTAGTAATTTATTAATTATTTTTATTTATTAACTGTGCCCTCTACTTTATTTCTATAAAGATGAAATTTTGAATGCTACAAAATGATTATAACCATTAGAATGTTTCTTTGAAATTTGGTGCCCCAAAAATATCTCCGCCCTGGGTAAGTGCCCCTCTGTCCTCCTTAAAACCACCTCTGTGTATGTGAAACATATCAAGAAGTTTTGAGGGAGGATAATCAACTGGAGGATTTTCAATTTGTAGAAAAGACATCTTTTCCACACCACGCCATAAATATGCTCGCGTCAGTCATAAATATAAGATTTTAACAAGTTACAAATAAAGAAAGGGGAATGGTCAGGTATTTATTCTTTTCTACGATTTTGATTCATGCATAATTTTTGGAACGATTCATTTCAGGAGGGTTCTTATGAGTATTTTATATAAAAATTTGTTTTTTAATTAAAAGCTTAGCTCAGAAACCGTCATGAACAGTGATTTCAAATTGAGCTAATTTTATACAAATTTATTTAATACAATCAACGCTCAGACCACCTTTTGCAACGTAAGAATTGAAATCAAACAAATTAATTCTTAAGCAAAAAATGTGAAAACTAAAAACACCCATAAACCTTTGAAAGATTATTGCGTCTTTTGCGCATTGTTGAAACCAAATACATTCAAAACGGTTTTTTTCTCATTTGTTATAATATTGAAAAACAGTCCTGTGGTGTCGCCGTGGGATTGGGCTCAGCTCGATAATGCGGGAAGCATTGGTCCCAGTTCCATAATGCGGGACCCAGGATTCAAAACCGACAATAGCAAAATATTGCAGGATTAATACAAGCACCGTCGTAATCAAGAAGCATCAATCCGTTAAAATAAAATATTGAAAAAAACAAAATTTTGCTAAATTAGATTTTGATATTTCCAGGAATTAATCTAATGGTACATTAAATCCTCAGTTTTGATTAGTTTTTTCACTCCTCTCGCTTTTTATAGAGGTTTTATTTCATATTATTTTCATTAGATTAACTCTTATGCGTAGTGATTACCATTTCGTTTTAAGTTCGACTTGAATCTTGGTTTTAATGAGATCTGATGAGTAAGTCAAAGGTATTCAGAAAAAAGAGGATTCGTGAGATTAATTTTGCAACCGTTCACCTCTGGAGGTAGAAAAAAGGAGGGAAGTCTCTCTTTTATTTGTGCCTCAATTCGATTTCATCTTCATTTCAGATATCTGTGTCAATGTTTTCCTGATCGGAAGATATTTCTTAGTCAAGTTTCTTCTGTCGGTCTACTACTACGCCGTTGAACTACTGATTTCCCCCATGAAAAAGTGCAGCCGTTAAGAGGTGTCATATAATCTGGGAGAAATTTTTCGTTGTAATTTTCTATTCTTGTAAAATAAATGGTTTATTTTGCTATTTATTGATTCTTCAGAAAGAAGAAAGTGAAACTGAATCATGAGAACCAGATATTAGACTGTAGGAAATTGTAGGAAATTGAACAGCACTAGTGATTGAAATCCAATAAAATAACGGGAAAACCAGCAAACAAAATAGAAATCCAACAAGAATCTTAAAATCCAACATGTGATTTTGTCAACAAATTGAAAATTCAATTCGGGTATGGAATTCAACATTTTTGTTTTTCAACAAATTGGAAACTCAAAAATGATCATGGAAATCCAAAATGGTCTCCAATATTCAATTTTAGCTGTTGAAATTGCAATTTTGTTGTTGATAAACATTACAATCAATTTTTGTTGATTATCAAACAATTTTTTTACACTGTAAGAGGGCGCAGCTTTCTTATGAGGGTCAGTCGTCCTTGGGATGTAACAGATTGTTAATCCTTGAATTTTGACAGACGAAAAGCGGTGTTTCTTTAACAAATTGATCTTGCTCATTTATTTATAGTTCAGCGTGGCAGCACTAATGGAAGTAAATTGCTGCCCTAAAAACTCTACAATTCTTAAAGAATCAATGGAAAAGTCTTATAAAATCACGGTCTTCATGTAGGCATAGACCTAAGATGGGTCTAACTGGCAAAAAAAATTTTTGTTTGATATTCTTGGTGCTCTAATGCACTGTAAAAAATTGTTTGAGATTCAACAATAATTGTTTGTAACATTTATCAGCAGCAAAACTGGAGTTTCAACCGCTTAAATTCAATATTAGAGACCAACAAAAATGTTGGATTCCCATACCCGAATTGAATTTTCAAGCCCAACGTGTTGTATTTTAACATCCTTATTGGATTTCCATCTTGTTTGTTGGACTTTCTGTTATTTAATTGTATTTTCCATCGCTATCATTGTTCAAAATATTAAGCCTTCAGTCTTGTTGGACAAGAAACTAGTTGGATGTTGTGACAGCTGCCAGGAATGGTCCTCAATGACCAGTTTAAAATATTAGTCCGAACAGATCCTTCTCCTGCTCAGAGGCACTCATTTTGAAGTTTAGTGAAAATGTCAGTGTCCAGCGAAATCCAAGTAATTATACTACAATAATCCCGTAAAGTTTGATATTAACGTTTAATAAGTCCGGTCTTGTATTTATGTAAAAATAAAGGTAAAAAAGATTGTTTATCTTTTATTAATACACTATAACTATCCCATAATCTACAAGTGATTACAACATTCATATGGTATTTCTCCATTGCTCCAAAATCTTAATGATTAGCAAAAAATGTTTGTACATAAATTTATGTATGTTCATAAGAACATTTGCACACAAATTCCCTTTGGTTGGTACCATATACAAATTCAATATGATACTCAATAAATATCAATCTACTGTTGAAGCCCAATCCATTTTGATTAATATACCCTATTTGCGTCGTAAATTACATTTTTTCTACTGAAAGTGCAAAAATCTTAATAATGTCAATAATTTGTTGGAATTCAATAATCAATATACAGTTTCAACAGAAAAATTGGATTTTTTTACTCGTTTGAATTCAACAGGCTAGTCAAAATTCCAACAGAAAAATTGGATTTTTTTATTTGTTTGAATTCGAGCAAAACATTTTGTTGGAAGTCAATTTTTTTACAGTGAAATTTGAAATTCTTATAGCTCAAAACCTGTTTTTTGCATGAAATGTATTTTGATTTTAGATAGCCAATACACAAAATCATCTATCTAGAATAAGAAAATGTCCAAAAAAACGCAAATAGTCTTCCAATGGTAAAATATTATCCAAGAGAACTAGGGTACTTCTGTATTCTATGATAGACACTCGAGGAATGAAGTTTGGTTAATTATAATAAAATACACCAAAATATGATGGAAATAGAATACGTTAGAAACAAAATTATGAAAACTACAACAAATAATTATTGTTGGGGGGGGGGGGGATAAGTCACAACGAACATATTATATTAAATGCCAAACCTAACCTAATCTAACCTAACCCAATCAATATACCATCTCTATATATTAAATATTTAATGAGAAATGTATCTAAAACTTAGATTTCAACTGAGCCTAAGCTAATTTTCTTTGGGTACTGCCGGCAAAAAACCGGTTATTGGCTGTTTCTGTAGATTTGCAATCTTGAGTGAATATCATATAATACGGAAGAACCAAACTAAATTTTAAATTGCATATTTTTTCTTTTATCCCTCCTTTGGGATTAGGAGTAACCTATAGAAGAATCATGTTCCTCTTCTTCGGCAAATTTTCTTTCAGTGAACCCAATTTTGGTTAGGTATTTGCAATCTAATGGTCTTACATTGTGTCTGTTAATTGCCATAAGAATTATCAGAATCACGAAATTTGATGATTAATTCCCTCGTGTCTTTCTAAAGATTAATTAAAAAAACTTTTTCCACAAAATAAGTTTTTCAAAGAAAAGTAAAGAACTCGATTAAACAAAAAATGAGCAAAACTAAAATCAAACAATCTACCAAGCGTGAAACTACCACAAATCAGCATTGATAAATAAATGAGACCCAAAACGAACAGAAATTACAATAATTAACCTTGTCAAACTCAAAACGAGCAGAAATTAACATAAGTTGGGCGCAAAACCCCTATGCCTTCCCAAGGCCAGAACAAAATTTGCACTCAAAAAGATATTTTCTATCTGGAAATTGACTACGCTGAACAAAATGGCTATATCAAAATTTTGATTGGATGTGTTTGGGGGAATGATGGGCGGGGGGGAGGGGCTAGTTGCCCTCTAATCACTTTCGACTATTAAAAAGTGCACTAGTCCTGTGAATTTCCAATCGAATGAGCCTTTTCTGAAGCTTCTACGACAGCGCCTTCTTTAAAAACCCAGGGCATAGCTTAAAACCCTTGCCCCGAGGGTTGTGGGGGAGTGTCCTCCTCAACAACATATTTTCTATCTGGAAATCAACTACGCTGAACGAAATGGCTATCTAAAAATTTTGATTGGATGTGTTTGGGGGAATGATGGGCGAGGGGGGGGGGCTAGTTGCCCTCCAATCATTTTCGACTATTAAAAAGAGTACTAGTCCTTTGAATTTCCAATCGAATGAGCTTTTCTTGAAGTTTCTACGACAACGCCTTCTATAAAAACCTTATATACCCCCTCGGCATAACTTAAAATCCTTGCCCCGAGGGTTGTAGGGAAGTGTCCTGCTAAAAAACTTATATTCTATCTGGAAATCAAATACGCTGAACAAAACGGATATATCAAAATTTAGATTGGATGCTTTTAGGGGACTGATTGGCGGCGGGAGGGATTGAGACCCTCTAATCACTGTCGAATACTAAAACGGGCACGAGCCATTTGAATTTCAATTAAAATGAGCCTTTTTTGAAGTTTCTGTGACAACGCCTTCTATTAAAACCTGATATGTCCCCAAGGTATAACTTAAAACCCTTGCCCCGAGGGTTTTGGGGGAGTGTCCTCCTCAAACAGATATTTTCTATGTGTAAATCAACTACGCTGAACAAAATGGCAATATAAAAATTTTGATTGGATGTGTTTGGGGAAATGAGGGGCGGGGGGGAGGGGGCTAGTTGCCCTCCAATCACTTTTGACTATTAAAAAGTGCACTAGCCCTTTTAATTTCCAATCAAATGAGCTCTTTTCGAAGCTTCTACGACAACGCCTTCTATAAAAACCTTATATATCCCCAGGGCATAACTTAAAACCCTTGCCCCGAGGATTGTAGGGGCGTGTCCTCCACAAAAACGTATTTTCTATCTGGAAATCAACTACGCTGGACAAAATGGCTATCTCAAAATTTTGATTGGATGTGCTTGGGGGAATGATGGGCGCGGGGGGGGGGCTAGTTGCCCTCCAATCATATTCGACTATTAAAAAGTGCACTAGCCCTTTGAATTTCTAATCGAATGAACCTTGTTTTGAAGCTTCTACGACAACGCCTTCTATAAAATCCTTATATGCCCCCAGGGCATAGCTTAAAACCCTTGCCCGGAGGGTTGTTGGGGAGTTTCCTCCTCAAAAACAAATTTTCTATCTGGAAATCAACTACGCTGAACGAAATGGCTATCTAAAAATTTTGATTGGATGTGTTTGGGGGAATGATGGGCGTGGGGGGGGGGGGGCAAGTTGCCCTCCAATCCCTTTCGATTATTAAAAATTGCACTAGCCCTTGGAATTTCTAATCGAATGAGCCTTTTTTGAAACTTCTACGACAACGCCTTCTATAAAATCCTTATATGCCCCCAGGGCATAGCTAAAAACCCTTGCCCCGAGGGCTGTGGGGGAGTGTCCTCCTCAAAAACATATTTTCTATCTGGAAATCAACTGCGCTGCACAAAATGGCTATCTAAAAATTTTGATTGGATGTGTTTGGGGGAATGATGGGCGCGGGGGGGGGGAGCTAGTTGCCCTCCAATCACTTTCGACTATTAAAAGGGTACTAGCCCTTTGAATTTCCAATCGAATGAGCCTTTCTTGAAGTTTCTACGATAACGCCTTCTATAAAAACCTTATATGCCCCCAGGGCATAACTTAAAACCCTTGCCCCGTGGATTGTAGGGATGTATCCTCCTCAAAAACATATTTTCTATCTGGAAATCAACTACGCTGGACAAAATGGCTATCTCAAAATTTTGATTGGATATGTTTGGGGGAATGATGCGTGCGGGAGGGGGGCGCGCAGTTGCCCTCCAATCACTTTCGACTATTAAAACGGGCACTAGCCCTTTGAATTTCCAATCGAATAAATCTTTTTTGAAGTTTCTACGACAACGCCTTCTATAAAAACCTTATATGCCCCCAGGGCATAACTTAAAACCCTTTCCCCGGGGGTTGAGGGGGAGTGTCCTCCTCAAAAAGATATTTTCTATCTGGAAATCAACTACGCTGAACAAAATGGCTATAACAAAATTTTGATTGGATGTGTTTGGAGGAATGATGGGCGAGGGGGGGGGGGTGGCTAGTTGCCCTCCAATCACTTTCGACTATTAAAAAGTGCACTAGCCCTTTGAATTTCCAATCGAATGAGCCTTTTTTGATACTTCTACGACAACGCCTTCTATAAAAACCTTATATACCCCCAGGGCATAACTTAAAACCCTTGCCCCGAGGATTGTAGGGAAGTGTCCTCCTCAAAAACATATTTTCCATGTGTAAATTAACTACGCTGGAAAATATGGCTATCTCCAAATTTTGATTGGATGTGTTTGGGGGAATGATGGGCGCGGGGGGGGGGCTAGTTTCCCTCATTTCACTTTCGACTATTAAAACGGGCACTAGCCCTTTGAATTTCCAATCGACTGAGCCTTTTTTGAAGTTTCTACGACAACACCTTCTATAAAAACCGTATGTGTCCCCAGGGCATAACTTAAAACCCTTACCCTGAGGGTTGTGGGGGAGTGTCCTCCTCAAAAAGATATTTTCTATCTGGAAGTCAGCTACGCTGAACAAAATGGCTATATAAAAATTTTGATGGGATGTGTTTGGGTGAATGATGGGCGAGGGGGGGGGAGCTAGTTGCCCTCCAATCACTTTCGACTATTAAAAGGGTACTAGCCCTTTGAATTTCAAATCGAATGAGCCTTTCTTGAAGTTTCTATGACAACACCTTCTATAAAAACCATATATACCCCCAGGGCATAACTTAAAACCCTTGCCCCGTGGATTGTAGGGATGTGTCCTGCTAAAAAACATATTTTCTATCTGGAAATCAAATACGCTGGACAAAATGGCTATCTCAAAATTTTGATTGGATATGTTTGGGGGAATGATGCGTGCGGGAGGGGGGGGGGGTTATTTGAACTCCAATCACTTTCGAATATTAAAACGGGCACTAGCCCTTTGAATTTCCAATCGAATGAATCTTTTTTGAAGTTTCTACGACAACGCCTTCTATAAAAACATTGTATGTCCCCAGGGCATAACTTAAAACCCATTCCCCGAGGGTTGTGGGGGAGTTTCCTCCTCAAAAAGATATTTTCTATCTGGAAATCAACTACGCTGAACAAAATGGCTATATCAAAATTTTGATTGGATGTGTTTGGGAGAATGATGGACGTTGGGGGGGGGGGGGTGGCTATTTGCCCTCCAATCACTTTCGACTATTAAAAAGTGCACTAGCCCTTTGAATTTCCAATCGAATGAGCCTTTTTTGATACTTCTACGACAACGCCTTCTATAAAAACCTTATATACCCCCAGGGCATAACTTAAAACCCTTGCCCCGAGGATTGTAGGGAAGTGTCCTCCTCAAAAACATATTTTCCATCCGGAAATTAACTACGCTGGACAAAATGGCTATCTCAAAATTTTGGTTGGATGTGTTTGGGGGAATAATGGGCGGGGGGGGGGCAGTTTCCCTCCTATCACTTTCGACTATTAAAACGGGTACTAGCCCTTTGAATTTCCAATCGAATGAGTCTTTTTTGAAGTTTCTACGATAACACCTTCTAAAAAAACCTTATATGTCCCCAGGGCATAACTTAAAACCCTTGCCCCGAGGGTTGTGGGGGAGTGTAATCCTCAAAAAGATATTTTCTATCTGGAAGTCAAATACGCTGAACAAAATGGCTATATGAAAATTTTGATTGGATGTGTTTGGGGGAATGATGGGCGTGGGGGGGGGGGGGTCTAGTTGCCCTACAATCACCTTTGACTATTAAAAAGTGCACTAGCCGTTTGAATTTCCAATCGAATGAGCCTTTTTTGAAACTTCTACGACAACGCCTTCTATAAAAACCTTATATGCCCCCAGGGCATAGCTTAAAACCCTTGCCCCGTGGGTTGTGGGGAAGTGTCCTCCTCAAAAATATATTTTATATCTGGAAATCAACTACGCTGAACGAAATGGCTATCTAAAAATTTTGATTTGATGTGTTTGGGGGAATGATGGGCGAGGGGGGGGGGGCTAGTTTCCCTCCAATCACTTTCGACTATTAAAAAGGGTACTAGCCCTTTGAATTTCCAATCGAATGAACCTTTCTTGAAGTTTCTACGACAACGCCCTCTATAAAAAACCTAATATACCCCCAGGGCATAACTTAAAACCCTTGCCCCGAGGATTGTAGTCAAGTGTCCTGCTAAAAAACATATTTTCTATCTGGAAATCAAATACGCTGGACAAAATGGCTATCTCAAAATTTTTATTGGATATGTTTGGGGGATTGAGGGGCGCGGGGGGGGGGCTAGTTTCCCCCCAATCATTTTCGACTATTGAAACGGGCACTAGCCCTTTGAATTTCCAATCGAATGAGCCTTTTTTGAAGTTTCTACGACAACACCTTCTATAAAAACCTTATATATCCCCAGGGCATAACTTAAAACCCTTGCCCCGAGGGTTGTGGGGGAGTATCCTCTACAAAAAGATGTTTTCTATCTGGAAGTCAACTATCCTAAAACTTTCTATCTGGGAGAATGATTGGCGTGGGGGGGGGGGGCTAGTTGCCCTCCAATCACTTTCGACTATTAAAAAGGGCACTAAGCCCTTTGAATTTCCAATTAAATGATTCTTTTTTGAAGTTTCTACGACAACGCCTTCTATAAAAACCTTATATGCCCTCAGGGCATAACTTAAAACCCTTGCGCCGTGGGTTTTGGGGGAGTGTCCTCCTCAAAAAGATATCTTCTATCTGGAATTCAACTACGCTGAACGAAATGGCTATCTCAAAATTTTGATTGTACGTATTTGGGGGACTGATGGGACTGGGGGAGGGGCTAGTTGCCCTCCATTCACTTTTGACTATTAAAAAGGGCATTAGCCACTCCAATTTCCAATCGAATAAGCCCTTTTCGAAGTTTCTACGACGACTCCTTCGATACGAAGTTCCCGGGTATGGAGAAAAAAACAAAACAAAACACAACACATTGTGGCCACATCGTTCTTTACTTAGGCAGCGCTAGCGCGCTGCCTATGATATATGGAGTAGATTTCCAATTTTGACGCTAATGGTACACTGTAAAAAAATATTGATTTCCAACAAAATATTTTGCTCGAATTCAAACAAGTCAAAAAAATTCAATTTTTCTGTTGGAATTGTGACATGCTTATTGAATTCAAACAAGAAAAAAAATCCAATTTTTCTGTTGAAATTGTGACTTGCTTATTGAATTCTAACAAATTATTGAAATTATTAAGATTTATGCACTTTTCAGTAGAAAAAAAAAATTCAATTTCTTACACAAATAGGTTATATTAAATCAAAATGGCTTGCGACTTCAACAGTAGATTGAAATTTCTTGATTATCATATTGATGTTGAATATTTTGCAATGTAATGTAAATTTATGTACACATGTATTTATGAACATGCATAAATTTATGTACAAACATTTTTAGCTTATAATTAGTATTTTGGAGCAATGGAAGAATATGATATGGATTACTGAATCACATATGGTTATGGAACAGTTACAGTGTATTAATAAAAGATAATCAATCTTTTTTTATCCTTTTTATACATATTGAATGCCGGAATTATCAAATGTTAATATCATACTGTACGGAATTGTTTTTATGGTATGATTACTTGGGTTTTGCTCGAAATCGACGATTCCACGAAAGTTCAAAATGAGTGCAAAAGTCTGCCTCTGAGCAGGAGAAGGACCGGTTTGGGCTTATATCTGAAACTGATCATTGAAGACCAGTCCTGGCAGCTGTCAGAATCAGAACATCCAACTACTTTCTTGTTCAACAAGTTTGTAGGCTTTTTAAATTGAACAATGTTAATGATGGAAATACAATTAAAAAACAGTAAATCCAACAAATAAGATGGAAATCTAATAAGGATCTTAAAATCCAACATGTTGTGTTCTAAAATTCAATCCAGGTATGGGAATCCAACATTTTTGTTCTCAACAATTTGAATTTTCAATAATGATAATGGAATTCCAAAATGGTCTCCGATATTCAATTTAGACTGTTGAAATTCCAATTTTGCTGTTGATAAATATTACTTAAATATGTGTTGAATCTCAAACAATTTTTTACAGTGCATGACTTTAGCTTGGTAGCTTTTTTTTATTGTCGATACTTAAGCTTAACAGTTTTTTGTCTTATTGATGAAATTTGGGGATTTCTACAAAACTGGCCATTTGATATAATATTAACCGATTAAAAACACTAATTTAGATACATTCATTAACTTATAGTTTAGATATCTTTTTTACAGACCGTATATCAAACAGCATTCTGTAGGAAGAACGTGGTTTTGTCCCACTTTCTAAAGCTGTAATGACGGGAAATTTTGATGGCTAAGATACATTTTGTGGACGAAGGATGAAAGATAGCCTAAGTTTGTCGTTTCAGACCATTCATCCAGGGACAGGAAAAATCAGGTTATCCCCGCATGGTGCGGGCTAGAGGTCATAAAAAAGGATTATAAGGCAAATTCTAATTACTTGCAGATGGAGGAGGAGCATGCCAAGCCTTGTTAGCGTCAAGCACTTTGATGCTCCAGTGAGTTGTAAGTACTAGTAGTAGTAAAAAGAGGAACGGGGAAAGTTCACCCATGACTTGCTGAACTGGAATTCAACAATCTAGTTATAACCATTACGGTGTTTGGTCACAAAATGGCTCATAGGTTAACATGATATTCAGGTGATGGTAGGACAGCGAACCTTATTGATTATGTTATAGTAAAATGAAGACTGGCAGGATCAATACAAGATACTAGGGTATATAGGAGTGCTGTTGTTGATTTTAAAAGTAAAGACCACCATCTAGTAGTGTCTAGGGTCAATCTAAAGCAGAAATTTCAGAACTACCTCCCAGGAAGTTATGGTTTTGGTAGACTCCAGGATGAGAATTTGAGAGAAACTTTCCAGGAATAGTTGAATACTACACTTGAGAGTTTAAAATTTGATGATGTGGAAAATGGTTGGAATAATTTTAGAAAAATAATTTGTGAAGTTGCTGAAGGTGTCTTAGGGAAGAAAGCTAGGACTGCAGCTAAGAATAATAGTGAAAAACCCTTATGCTTAATAGATAGGAGAAGGGACTTGTACAAGAATTATCTAAGTGATAGATTATATGAAAACAAAAGGAATGTAAAGAAAGTGGAGAAAGTATTAAAATATGAACTAAGGAGGTGTGAAGTGGAGGCCATGGATAAAATTGCCGAGGATCTGGAAGATGCAGCTAGACGGCAAAATAGTAAATATTGTACTGCCATGTTAATAAATTGAGAGGGAGTAGTCAACCCGGACTTGTCCCAGTTAAAGATAGGAACGGGGCCTCAATTAGTGATGAGGAAAGAGTCAAAGAGAGGTGAGGAAAACATTTTGTGACTTTGCAAAACCAAGATAGAGTTGCAGGAAAAGATATAGGGGCAAATGAAAAAGTTTGTGATACCTTTTTTTTTTTTTTTTTTTTTTTTTTTTTTTTGAATATTTTTTTCATTGCCTTTTGCCTTAGCTAGCTTCTAACTTCTTTATTTCCGAAACTGATAACTACATTTATGTACCACCTAGAATAAAAAAAAAAAAAAAAAAAAAAAACCTAGAAATTTTTTTAACAATCATAACAATTAAACTATAAATTTGAGCAGTTAATGCTTTACAGATTTCGTTTGGGGGCAGAGTTTGACTCTGTCTCACAACTCTATATTTTAAAACAATAAAAAACTTTAGCGTAAAGAGCGAGGCGCTGAGGAGGGGACAGCCCCTTTCATATACAGAATAATTTCTGTTCGTTTTAAGTTTTAATGTCGCTCCTTACTTTCAGTTAAAGAAAACTTGTTTTTTTATTTAATTTTTGAAAAGACGAAGTATCTAACGATTTTAGGAAAACCTTGATTAAGCCACTTTATAAGAAAGGTGATAAGAGTGAGTGTAGTAATTATCAAGGCATTAGTCTGGTCTCTGTAGGTAGCAAATTACTTAGTAATATGATATTTTTTAGACTTAGAGATGCTGTAGACAAAGTTTTAAGAGAAGAAAAGTGCGGTTTTAGAAAAGGGAGAGGATATGTCGCCCAATTTTTCACTCTTAGTTTAATAATTGAGAAGTACCTTAGTTATCAAACACCTTTGGTCCTCAATTTTATAGATTATGAGTAAGCATTTGATTCTGTTGATAGAAGAGCTTTTAGCAAATGTCCTATCCTTGTATGGTATACCAGACAAATACATTAAAGTTATATGTGCTATGTATGAGAATAACACCACTGTGGTTACGGTAGGAAATGAGGTTAGCAGCTAGTTTTGTATTAAATAAGGTGTTAAGCAGGGTTGTGTTCTATCCCCCTTTATATGAATTATTTTGATGGACTTTGTCTTAAGGAGCACAGGAAAGGCAATGGGAGACCACGGAATCAAATGGGGAGGAAAAGGTCTCCTGGACCTAGATTATGCTGCTGATTTAAGCATTCTAGATGAAAGGGTGAGCAAAACAAATGAACTTTTAGAAGTTTTGTGAGTTCAGGGTGCTAGAATAGATTTGAAAATTAATGTTAAAAAGACTAAGTCATTAAGGCTAGGAATAAGTGAAGATGAAAAGGTGATGTTGGGTGACGAAAAGATTGATCAGGTGGACAGTTTCACTTACCTTGGAAGCATTATTAGTAAAGATGGTGGGAGCAGTGAATATGTTAAAAGTAGAATAGCCAAGGCTGAGGATGTTTTTTCACAGTTAAAAAAAGTTTTGAAGAATAGGAAGATAAGTCTACAAACCAAGATTAGAATATTAGAAGCTACAGTGATGACAGTGGTTGAATATGGCTCTCAAGCATGGGCGCTCCGAAACGCGGATGAAGATTTGCTAGATGTTTTCCAGAGAAATGGATTGTTCTGGGTACCCGGCTGACTGACCGTATTTCAAACAGTAGGCTGTACGAAAAATGTGTTTCATTACCGCTTTCTAGGGCTATAATGAAAGAAAGGTTGAGGTGGCTAGGGCACGTTGTGCGGATGTAGGATGAAAGATTGCTGAAGATTGAACTTTTCGGCCAACCGTCTAGAGCTAAACGGAAAGCAGGTCGACCACGTCTGGGGTGCGAGGATGTCATAAAGAAAGATTTAAAGGAAATGGGAACTTTCTGGGAGGGTGTAAAAAGGGAGGCTTTGAATCGATTGGGATGGAGGAGGAGCAATCGTAGCTATGTTTGACTCAGGCGGCTTGGTGCTGCGATGAGTTTTTAGTAGTAGTAGTAGTAGTATATATATATATATATATATATATATATATATATATATATATATATATATATATATATATATATATATATATATATATATATATATATATATATATATATATATATATATATATATATATATATATATATATATATATATATATATATATATATATATATATATATATATATATATATATATATATATATATATATATATATATATATATATATATATATATATATATATATATATATATATATATATATATATATATATATATATATATATATATATATATATATATATATATATATATATATATATATATATATATATATATATATATATATATATATATATATATATATATATATATATATATATATACATATATATATATATATATATATATATATATATATATATATATATATATATATATATATATATATATATATATATATATATATATATATATTGCGGATAAATGCCCTCTCCGCCCAGCTCTTAACACTAAAGTCTGGCTTTTTTACCCAATCCTTTAAAAACGGAAGCACTAGAACAAAGGCGATTGGTTCATATTGTCTCCAGAATGGAAGAGCTTATTGGTGTGCATGTGCTTTAAACAATACAATTTTCAATTCAGTCAAAACTTTATATTTCAATATTGCTCTTTACTTTCTTTGAGAATACACTGCTAAAATGCTACAGTCTTTCTAGAATTAGAATTAAAAAAAATAAATTTTTTCAACTGAAAGTATGGAGAAAAATCAAAAATTTAAACAAAACAGTAATCAATATGTATGTGAGGGGGGTCGTCCGCTCCTCAATATCTCTGTCTCTACGCTAAAGTTTTTTTTAGAACTTTTAAAAAAGTATGTTATACTAATTAAACGGCCCTTATGTTTCAGGAGTCGTTCTAAAAGAATTTGGACAAAAAGTTAAATTTAGCCTACAGAGCGGGGTATTGACGATGGGAAAACCTCCTAATATACGTAATAATTTCTGTTAGTTTTATGTTTTGATGTGGCTCCTTAATTTCAGTTGAAAAAACTCATTTTTTAAAATTTGATTTCTGATAATTTTTAAAAAATTACATGAAATCTGGCTCACCCTCCTTGGAAAATTTTTTCACCCAACGGAAAATTTCAAAATAAACAGTTATTCCCACGTAAGATTCTCCTCATCGCCAGGACAATTTTCACAGACACTTCCATCTTAGCTGCAAAATACCCCCAGAAAATTTCTTGCGAACGATTCCGGGTGAAAATTTTTCTTAGCAAACTTTTATTTGGAAAAAGTAAATCAATTTTTGACTGTTTTTAAAATCATACCAGAACTCTTCTCCTCTGTAGAAAATTTTTTCCGAAAATACCCCCTTCCCCCCTCGCCCACACTGGAAATTTGCTTCGGCAGAAAAATTTCTCTGGAGAATTTATCCCGTGAAAAACTCACCCATGGAGAATTTTTCTCGTGGAAGAGTCCCACTTACGGAAAGATACTCTAGACAATTCCAAGACGTAAAAGATTTTCCCAGGACAACTCCCCTTAACATCTCCACATGTAAAACTGAATAGGCAAAGAGAAAGTAAGACAAATACAAAGAATTTCGTATAGGAATTCTGGTAAATTCTCCCAGTGTAAAATTTCTCCTGAAAATCTCATCTGCAGACCCCCCCCCCCACGAAAAACTTTCCCCGTTGGAAATACTCCCAGCAGAAAATCCCCCCTCCCAAAAAAACGTCTGTATATTTCCCATTAACAAATACTGTACTTAAAAGAGAAAATTTTATGACTTACAACTTTTCCCAAGGGTTGTGGGGGGGGGGGCAAGCTATTCCCAAGGAAATAGTTACCGGAATTTTCAACTATGCTGAACAAAATGGCTATATCAAAATTTTGATCGGACGCCTTTGAGGAAAAAGAGGGTTGGAGGGGAGGGGCTAGTTACCCTCCAATCTTTTTGGTCACTTACAAAGGGCACTAGAACTTTTAATTTTCACTCATATGAGCCCTTTTCCATTATTCTAGGTTTATTATTTCTATGCAATCATCCCTGAGGAAAAAATAAAACAAATAATCTCGCTTTGGTGATCTTCCTTTTGGGAAAAAACATAAAATTCCACATTTTTGCAAATGGGAGATTGAAACTTCTATGGAAAAATTCTTTGTTATGCCGAATCTGATGGTGTGATTTTCATCAACATTCCTTGATTTCTAGGGGGTGTTTCTCCCCTTTTTTGAAAATCAAGCAAATTTCTCAGGCTCATAGCTTTTGATGTGCAACATTAAATTTAATAAATCTTATATATTTGGAATCAGCATAATAAGCCAATTCTTTTGATATATCTATTGGTATTAAAATTCAGTTTTTTGGAGGTTCAATCACTATTGACTCGCCTCCCTTCTTGCTTACAGTTCGTTACCACGAACGGTTTGGTCCTATTACAGTCACTTTAAGTTATTATATACAATCAAAGTTGGTTTTTCTCAGCTGTTATCGGAGTCCAAGTGTAAAGTCTCAAGTTCTTGATTCTTCTAAAAGCATTCCAAAAAAAAAAAAAAAAATGGTAAAAAGGATTAAAGCTTTCACCTGTAAGTTTCCATGGGATTTGACTTGTGCCAAGCATAAATAAACAATTGTTTTATAGTTTAAATTATATCTTAGTGTCTCAATATATATATATATATATATATATATATATATATATATATATATATATATATATATATATATATATATATATATATATATATATATATATATATATATATATATATATATATATATATCTTCCCATTACTTTACATGCCCTGGAGCCTTTGAACCTGTGTAGGGATTTGGAGATCTGACCTTTAATATGTCTTATCCTAATATGACAAAATTCCACTCAATGGGATTATATCATGTCTCAGCATCTCGAAGGAAATATACCCATACCTGCTAATAGAAGCCAGTGAGATCTATTCAAATATCAGGAATTATTGAGAGGGCTTAATAGTTTCGCCTTCCCTATCTGTAGAACATTCTGTAGAAATTGTTTTAAAAGGCTAAATATATAAAGAAAATATTAGTACGTTTTTCTTCGTTGGACACCTAAAAAAAATTAGATTTTGAATTTACTCTAGTATGGTGCAATGAACTTTCAGATGGCTTTTCACGGTGCTATTACAGTATTGTTGTAATCGTTATCATTACAGGTAATCTGATCTAGCCATATCAAATTGTTTAAACCTTTTGATTCGTTCAAAAAAAATATGTATACAAAATATTTTTGTTCACTAAAAACTTGAATTTTAGACCGGAAGGTAAAGATAGAATATTACGCTGTAATAGGTCGATAAAGCAAATGCCAATAATTTTCTAAGTAATTACGACTTAGCCTTGTGCTGATAAAGCCTGAGTGCGACCCGGCAGTATATAGGGCCGTACCCCGTTTCAAAGGTTATTTAGTATTGTAATAGTAGATCAGAAACAAAGATTCTTTTAAGTTAGGATACTCTGCTAAGGGTCAAGAACATGACAAGGGTGTGGCTGATTGAGGTTCGTAACATTTTTATAGCGTTGTTTTGAAAGCATCCAATTATAATTAGCTGTGAACAATACAGGCTTAACACAATTAGGGGTTAACACCAGGGGCGTAGCTAGAATATTTTTGTTGACGGGGGAGGGGTGCTATTGAAGTAGGTGCTATTCAAGCAGTAGTGAAAAAAGTAACTATTTAACTAACACGGTACTTGGTGAGTTGAAAAGAATTACGTAATATATTATAAGCGATAAAAACACATTAAACAGTCATAACTGTAAGTTCTGGTGCTTTGTTTTTTACCGAAATTTTCAGCAATGAGCCGCTGCAGACTACAGTAGTATAGGGTAAACAAGCATTTTGGTGGGCAAAGGTAAATGTCATATACACTTGGCTTTTTTTCAGCCATATTCACCACTAATGCTGCAGAGCATATCCCCCTTCACCTCTCCCAGCCCCCAGACCCAGCAGAGGATGCTCAATCTCATAATTGAAACAAACAATTCTAATAGTCCATTTGCTCGTAATTTTGAATCGGTTTTGATTCTGTAAGATTTAATTTGTTGTACTAAACTTTTAATATTTTTCTTTTTGGCCAACTTGTTTGTCCTTTTTGGCCAACCGTTTAGGGTTAAACGGAAAGCAGGTCGTCCGTGGTTGGGGTTAGAGGATGTCATATTTTTTTTTTAAAGGAAATAGGAACTTCCTGAGAGGGTGTGAAGAGGGAGGCTTTGAATAGATTGGGATTGAGGAGGAGCGTGCTTAGCTGTGTTGGCGACAGGCGGCTTGGCGCCGCGGTGAGTTATTAGTAGTAGTAGTAGTAAACTTTTAATATACGTGATTTATTGAAATTATTTAGGACTTTTTAATAAATAGATATGTTTGTGGGTCCTCCCATTTATGTTAATAAATAATATTCAAATCAGCAGGCCACATAAAGCCGAAACAAAAATCATAGGCAGCACAATAGCGTTGTCTAAGTAAAGATACATGATAAATCAAAGTATTACACACAGATTGTGTAACATTATATAGTTACAATTTCCCCACACTTAAAATTTAAAAATATTCGAAAAAATTAAAGTTAGAGTTATTAACTTATCCGTTGATCATTGTTTGACTAAGGATATCCAGAAAATCTGAACAAATCTTGGCATCATTGCGGCAGAAACCGGAAATTAATTAAACATTGACAGGGATGCCAATTGGAAGGGGAAATTGACTCACAGTCTGAAAATTACCTTTCCCTTTATGTCTTTGCTTAAAATATAAATTCTATAAATAGTACGCAATAGTTTTTCTTGTGTAAATCAGGGTATTAGGGGTATACATTCGCGGAGGGGGTTACATTAAATGTCGTTTTTATTTCTATAATTCCCTTAACAAGCAAAGCTCGGTTTCCTAGTGCTGAATGATAAAACTTATAACAATAGATAAAGAGAATGGGTTGGTACTTATATGTGCACACAAAATTTCTAAATTGTGCGGAAAATATATATCAAGTTTGTTTAAAATCACTTTATTCTAATCTCAGCAGACATTTCGTACAGCATGCTGATGCTGAGATAAATGTCCAACAAGTAGCGCTGGGATTGTGTCAACTGCGACTACTTTCAGTCATAATTCTTTGCACATTTATGTCAATTTATTTTTTGAATGCAAAACGTATGGAATACGAAGTTATCAGCGCTTGTTGGGCAATGCAATTACAAATAAGAGAATCGGAGTTTCAATTAAATACTGGAAACAAAAATAAAACAATTAAATGATTCATGGAGCGAATCCCCCTCTACCAAATTCCATGACCATATTAAAACCGACTTGGCATATCTAGTTATAGTACAAATATCATTATAAGAATCACTAAGTCTTCTTTTCTATTTCAATGATGAAATAAAAAAAAACAAGTTTTTTCAACTGAAAGTAAGGAGCAATATTAAAACATAAAACCAATAGAAATTATTACGTATTTGAGGGGGTTTCTCTCCTCAACACCTCGCTCTTCACGCTAAATTTCTTTGGTATTTTAAAAAAGTTACTTATTGTTCTAATTAAACGACCCTTGTGTTTCAGGAGTCGTTTTAAAAGAATTGGAACAAAATTTAATCTTTAGAGTAAAGGGATAGGTGTTGAGAAGGGAGTAGCCCCATCGAATGCCTAATAATTTTCTGTTTGTTTTAAGTTTTGATATTGCTCCTTGCTTTCAGTTGAAAAAACTTGTTTTTTTTTATTTAATTCCTGATCGTTTTAAAAAAAATCCAAGATATCTGGCTCCATCTCCACGGAAAAATCCCCATCCCTACAGAAATATCTTCTGAAAAATTCAATTATGGCGAAGATTTATCTCGGAAATTTACCCTTAACATTTCCGCGTGTAAAATAGAGTCAGTAAACATATAAAGGAAGACATATAAAATACTTCGTATTTTAGTAGAAAGGAAGACATATAAAATAGTTCGTGCAGGAATTCTGGCAAATTCCCCCAGTATAAAATTTCCCCTGAAAAGTTCGACCCTTGGAAAATTCTCTCTCCATGGAAAATTCTCCCCGTGCAAGTCACCCAGTAAAATTTGTCCTCCCCTCCTCGCCCGGAAAATGTAAGCATACCTCCCAATAAAAATACTATACGTCAACAATGGACAACTTTTATAACTTAACGACCTGTCCCCAGGGGCTGAGGGGGGTCACATTATCTCCCATGACAAGGTTATTAGGTCTTTCAACTATGTTGAACAAAATAGCAATCTCAAAATTTTGATCGGACGATTTTGGGAAAAAAGTGGCGTGGGAGGGGGAATAGTTGCACTCCAATTTTTTTGTTCGCTCAAAAAAGGCACTAGAACTTCTAATTTACGTTAGAATGAGCCCTCTACCGATTTTCTAGGCCCATTGGGTGGATACGATTACCCCTGGAAAAATAATAATAAAAATAAACACGGATCCGTCCGTGATCTTTCTTCTAGCAAAAAGTACAAAATTCCACATTTTTGTAGACAGGAGCTCAAAACCTCTACAGTGGGGTTCTCTGAAACGCTGAATCTGATGGTAGGATTTTCTTTAAGATACTACGACTTTTAGGGGTGTTTTCTCTTTTTTTTGAAAATAAGGCAAATATCCTTAGGCTCGTAACCTTTGACGGGTGAGACTAAACTTAATAAAACTTATATATTCAAAATTATCATAAAAATCCAATTCTTTTGATATATCTATTGGTATGAAACTTCCGTTTTTTAGAGTTTTGGTTACTATTGAGCTGGGTTGCTCCTTACTTACAGTTCGTTACCCCGAACTGTTTGCTTTTGTTTTCATTCAGGAAATTACATTCACATGTATGTATACCTTTTTATTCTTCAATGATTCCATTTCTGTCCTATTTCCAGATTTAGAGGGTGTATTCATTTCCACTTTTGAAAGTTTTTAAACAAGAGAATCTAATGTCGAACTAATAGATTTTAGGAAGTAAAAACACTTTAAATATAAGGGAAAAAATTGACCCGAGTAAGTGTGGGGAAACCGGAAACATAGAACATTTTTAATTTCGTAATTAGCTAGGCTCACATTTTTACTTGTTGATAAGGTTTCAAAGGCAGTATATTAGGAAAAATATTAATGTGGAACATATGAAGTGCAATGGACCCCTATTTTTCTCGTTGTTCATATGTTAAAAAGGATCATGGATTAATTAAAAAAAAATTATCCGCTCAAATTGAAGAGCGAATTTGACACTTAAAACGAGCAACAGTTTTAAAGCTACTTAATAAATAATATTTTTTTTTAATTTTTGGGGGGTGGAACTGCCCCTCCCCCTGCCCCTTGACGACACCACTTGTTAAAACTTAGTATGGAAAATAGTAACCTTACGAACCATTACTAATTTTTTTGTTATCAAAATAAGCCATGTCAAAACGATCAAGAACAAATTGCTGTAAGCAACGAGCGACTCAGGCTAATAGTAACCCCAAACTAAAAAACGCAGTTTTAATAAACTGCGTTTTTAAGAGAGAAAAGAGAGAATTAGCTTTTAACGGTGATTCCAAATATATGAAATTCATTAAATTTATCAAAAACTACGAGCCTAAGAAAATTTAACTGGATTTTGAAAAAAAAGGGGAGGGGGAACCTCTAAAAGGCAAACGGTCTTAAAGAAAACAATTTTCATCAACCTCAAATCCAACACCACCAAAGTCATCATATTAGAGAGCTCTATGGTAGAGGTTTCAAGCTTTTATGTGCAAAAATGTGAAATTTTGCATTTATTTTTCCCCATAAGGAAGATAACGGATGCGTGTTTATTTTATTATTTTTTTTTGTTCTTTTTTCCTAATGGGTGATCGTATCGAACCAACGATACTAAGAGATCGAAAGAAAGATTATTTGAGTAGAAATAAAAGATATAGTGCCATTTTCAAGTTACCAAAAATTGATCCGCGAGAAAGTGACGTTTTCTGCCGTTTTGTGACACCACATTATAATTTTGCCCCTAAGAGAGCCAGTTTGACATAGATTAAAAATCTTGAGATTAGTCAACCGATTCAAATGTACGGAAAAATTATATATTGAGATTCCCAGGTTCAGAGAAATTGATTTCTTACGGCGGGGCCATAGTTCCTAAGAACTCACATAGGCCATACAAGGTAAATGGCCAATATAGACATTTTATTAAAGCTTCATTTAACAAGTTTTTTTACTTGATGTTTCATAAAATTATGTACAGTGATGAATAATTGTGCATAAGCTAATACAAAGGAGGGACGATGGGTCATTGCACATGGGGGAAAGGGGGGGGGGGAGTGCCAGATGCACTCTTGATTCTTGGCTTTATTTCTGATTCACACCTTTAATATTAGTGCTGGAGGGTGATGGCGCCCCTCTCAATGCGATAACCTTTTTAAACATAGCAAAAGAGATGACATTCATATGCCTGTTAGCACAGGCGTGAAAAACAGGGCAACATGAGTGTCGCCAAGGAATTTCTCTGGCGGGGCGTGTTGGCAAATGCTACCAGGAACTTTGTTTCGCCAAGTTTAAATGATAATATTTTTCATTTCATGTTTATATACAATATTCAATGTCTTTTTGTTTCCCAGGAGCACAATCCCCTATTGGCATTCTTGGGAAAGGTCCACATAAACTTGGTTTGTTCCAAGAATTTGTATTTAAGCCTTGGAAATAATAGCCCTATAAGTAATTTTGATATTCAAAGACCACTCTGGTAATAAATTCTCGAGAAGTACACTGTCTTAGTGGCGAAAATCAATCTCAAAGCATTTTTTTACGTAAATGAATCTTGAATGTCAAAAGCAGGAGTTGAAGGGGGGAGTAGTAGCCCTCCTTGACACTTAACCTCGGATCAAACCGCTCGTAGTATCAAACCGTAAGAAATAGCAACTCTTACCAACAGAAACTGAAACTCTAAAAACGCATCGATTACAATATATGCAACAACACAATTTGTTAATCATGCTGATTCTCAATATGCAAAACCTATTAATTATTAATTTAAAATAAAGATTTGATTCCAGCTCAACTTTGACGAAATTAATTAACAAACGTGATCCAATTAATGCTCCAGCCTCAGCTTCGGCTCATGTTTTGATGGGCCTTTTCAACAATGATTTGTCTTGATTTCCCTTAGACTAACGGGAGAAAATTCGGAACAGAATCATCAGAATTTTCAGACATTTTTAAATAAGATTTAGGCTTGTGTTTTTCACAAGTGTTCCAACACTCTTTTCCTTAAAGGTCGTTTTGATGAGGAGGGCTGAGGGGGCATTCGCTCCGGGCTTAGAATTTTCAGGGTACAAATCTGAAATTAATAGTTTAAGATTTATAATCATTTTGTAGTTTTTGAAGTTTTATCTTTATTAAAATATCTAACTCACTTACTGTAATAGTTATATAATAATACTCTGTACTTACTGTAAGTATAAGCAAATTAAAGTGACCAGAACCGCCACTGATTTCACCTGGAGGATAGTACATGCCCATTGACTATCCAGAAGTGTAACCCCTCTTGCCCCCCCCCCCCGATACAAAATTCTGGAGCTATGTCCTTGCCGAAGGTCCCCTTCCCTAACCATCCAAAAATCCACTTGTCTTATTACATAATAGCTGTTACAGCTACATTCAATTATACACTACTAAAAATAGTCGTATTAAGCCTTTAATTAATTAACTTAGTAAAATGTTAGTGTTACCCGTTTATTTTGTATTGACAATGTGTATCTTTAGAAAGGAATGGGTCATTGTACGGGTCATTATGACTGAATGGGTCTGAATTATGACTGAATGGGAATGGGTCATTATGACTACTGAAACTGGATGCTCAATTTGTACCTTTTCAATAATTTTACTATCTCAGAATTTTCACTCGATAGAATTTGGCGCTCCTTGGGTCAGCATTGTTATTTACCATCACAAAATATCAGAAAATGTCAATTTGTTGTTAGGCAATCCCTGTTGCTACTCAAAAACGGAACTGAAACTTTTATATGTCTTTTGACTGAGCTCTCTCTCGGTATTCTAGGATGATTCGTTTTCTATGATCACTCCTGATAGAAGAACCAGCAAATAAACAAGCATCCATGTTCGTCTTTGTCAGAGAAAGATCATAGAAAACCCGTACCTTTACTGATAAAGGCTTGAAAACCTCTACAGTTGTACTATTTCATAATTTGAAATTAATAAAGATAAAACTTAATTAGAGCTGTCCGTAAACAGGATGACCCTATACAAGTTACTCTGCCTCCACAATTGGATCTCCTGGAGATAAAAAAAAAAAAGTACGATGATGTTTGGATGTACAATTTAATGCATCTCAGACTACTAGGGTGCCGGCAGACAATTTTTCCGGGGGGAGGGGGGCCAAACGACAAAAGATCAGTGGTGGTTGGGTGACAGAGAATATATTTCAGGAATGCTTTTTTCATAGCAATAAGTTTATTTTCAAATACTTTTAGGAAAAATCTCATATAAAAACAGCAATTAAATTGCCTGCAAAATGAAGCAAAACACAGTTAATTTCAAACCGCAAGGATTCCTGCCAAAGAGATCAATTTGTTTAATCAATAATATATTTAATTCTTATGCATTTGAAATTAAAAGAAAATCAAACTCAAACCAAAATTACAAAAAAATTGCTTTCGTAGATTATAACAGATGTAGACTTGTCTTTATAATTTCCTACGCCTTAGAATAGTTTACAAAAGGAGTGGAGATACTCAAAAACCATCCTGCCTGCATAGATACCACGTTTTGATTTTATAGCTGCCAAGTAAAATGTACCTCTTTCATAACAGGACAATTCTCACCCTCGAACTTAAATCCTTTATATATTTAGACACTACCAAAAAATAGAATAGCGAAATAAAAACAAAATTTAAACTTACTATCCAGCTGTCATTGACCGTCTTTCTTTTTATTGCTCTACTCAACTAAATAAAATGAACAGGTTCAAAAACAATTTCGTCACAAGAGAATCTTATCAAATAGTTTGTGATAAAAAAACTGGAAATAAAAAGTGACTTGGACCAATATTCACCAAAACTAAAATGGAATTCTCATGAAAATTGCTACACCTTCAGTATTGGCTTTTTATGCTGATTCTAAATATATAAAATTCTTTCAGTTTATTGTTACCCACCCAAATCCAAAATCTGAGAAAATTTACCTTATTTTGGAAAAAACGAGAATCCCCACCCCAAAAACAAACGATCTTATTGAAAATCTCTTTATTAGATGCATCATATTAGAGAACACTATCGTAGAGGTTTCAAGCTCCAATCTTCAAAATGTGGAATTTCGCTTTTTTTTCAGAAGAAACATCGTTGATGCATGTTTATTTGTTTTTTTTTCCCATGGGTAATTGTATCAAACCGAAGGTCCAAGATAATTTGGAGGGAACTCCTTCAAAGATAAATTTAAAGCTCTTTTTTAAGTGACCATACAGACTGGCCCAGGGGAAAGTTTGTTTTCTTGCTATTTTAAGGCACAAAACTACGACTTTACCCCGAAGGGGATGAATTTGCAATCAATTTAAAATTCTGAGAAGCTAAATGATTTAAAGTATGAATAACTATATTTTACGCTTTCCAGTTGTAAAAGAAGTAATGCCACACGGTGGCAGTACTGGATTCAACCAAGTTAGTTCGCTTTATTTGTAATTTATTTGGGGGGGGGGGGTCATTGTTTAGGTGGGGATAGTATCATGGGCGTAGGCAGCATATTGTCTAGGGGGGCAGTCGATAGTGTGATGGAAGGCCTTTTATCAACTGCTTTTCAAACCCTCTGCTTTTTCAGCCATATCTAATGTAAATTTGAAGGTTTAGGGGGGGGCAGCTGCCCCCCCCCGTCCCCCCCTACACCCATGGATAGTATAGATTGCTAAAAAGTACATTTTAATTGGCAATTAAGAATTTTAATTTTAATTGATTTTAAGAGCATAAATGGGAGGGTTGGCGTGGGAGGGTGGGAGTGGGAGGGGGATTGGTTGCCCTCAAATCAATTTCGACCATCAAAAAGGGCACCAGCCCTTTTTATTTTCAATCGAATGAGCCCTTTTTGAAGTTCCCACGACAACTCCTTCGATACGAAGTGTCCTGGTCTAAACAACAACAACAACAAAAAATAATACATTGTACCCACTTCGATCTTTACTATAAAAACGTCAAGCCTTCCAATCATTTTGACTATTAAAAAGGGCACTAAGCCTTTCGATTTCCAATCGAATGAGCCCTTTTGGAAACGACAACGCTTTCTGGAAAAACACCTTATATGCCCCCAGGGCATAAATTACAACCCTTACCCTAAGGTCTGTTAGGGTGGTTGTCATCCTCGCAAACCGAATTTCCAGAGCTTTCAACTACATTAAACAACATAGCAATCTCAAAATTTTGATTGGATGTGTTTTGGGAAATAGTGGGCGTGAGAGGAGTATTAGTCGCCTTCCAATCACTTTCGACTATTAAAAAGGGCACAAGCCAATCCAATTTCCAATTGAATGAGCGCTTTTTGAAGTTTCTACGACAACTTCTTCGATACAAAGTACCCTGCTCTAAAGGAAATAATTAATAAATAATACATTGTGCCAACATCGTTCTTATACGCCCCCAGGGCATAACTTATAATCCTTGCCCTAAGGGTTGTGCGGGAGTGTCCTCCTCAAAATTATATTTTGTTTGATTGGATGTGTTTGGGGGAATGATGGACGTGGGGGGGGGGGGCTTGTTGCCCTCCAATCACTTTCGACTATTGCAAAGGGTACTAAACCTTCGAATTTCCAATCGAATGAGCCTGTTTTAAGTTTCTACGACAACGTCTTCTGTAAAAACCTTATATGCCCCCAGGGCATAACTTAAAACCCTTGCCCTGAGGGTTTTGGGGGAGTGTCCTCCTCAAAACATATTTTCTATCTGGAAATCAACTATGCTGAACAAAATGGCTATCTCAAAATTTTGATTGGATGTGTTAGGGGGACTGATGGGCGTGGGAGGGGGCTAGTTGCCCTCCAATCACTTTCGACTATTAAAAAGGGCACTAGCCCTTTGAATTTCCAATTGAATGAGCGTTTTTTGAAGTTTCTACGACAACGACTTCTATAAAAACCTTAAATGCCCCCAGGGCATAACTTAAAGCCCTTGCCCTGAGGGTTGTGGGGGAGTGTCCTCCTCAAAAACATATTTTCTATCTGGAAATCAACTACGCTGAACAAAATAGCTATCTCAAAATTTTGATTGGATGTGTTTGGGGGACTGATGGGCGTGGGAGGGGGCTAGTTGCCCTCCAAACACTTTCAATTATTAAAAAGGGCACTAGAGCTCTCAATTTCCAATCGAAATAGCCCAGTTTGAAGTTTCTACGACGACCCCTTCCATATGAAGTGCCCTGCTCTAAAGGAAAAAAATAATACATAGTTCATTGTGCCAACATCGTTCTTATATACCCTCAGGGCATAACTTAAAACCCTTGCCCTGAGGGTTGTGGGAGAGTGTCCTCCTCAAAAACACATTTTTAATTCTGGAAATCAACTACGCTGAACAAAATGGCTATCTCAAAATTTTGTTTGGATGTGTTTAGGGGAATGATTGGCGTGGAGGGGGCTAATTACCCTTCAATCACTTTCAACTATTAAAAAGGGCACTAGCCACTTTGATTTCCAATTGATTGAGCCCTTTTCTAAGTTTTTACGACAACTCCTTCGATACGAAGTGTCCGACTGAAGAAGAAGAAGAAACAAAAAACACATTGTGCCCACATCGTTCTTTACTTAGGCAGCGCTAGCGCGCTGCCTATGATTAGTATTCATTGCCAATTTTTTTAGTATATTCAAATTTTATTCAAAATTGAAATTCAAACGAAGGACGGTACTTATTCACGTACAATTATTGATTTACACATATTAAAAGCAATGAACCAGGGATCTAAGGGACAGGTACCTCAAATTATATTTTGGTTAGGCCTGGGTATGATTTGGAAAACAATCAGAAATTAAAAAAATTAGCTTTTCCACTGAAAGCAAAAAAACAGATTTTAAACCTATTTGAAATGATTATTCTTTATATGAAGGGGGCAGTCTCCACCTTAGCTCCTTACTCTTTACTGTGAAGTGTGGCTTTTTTCCCAATTTTTAAAGATAATTTTGCAATTGGAAAGATAAGATTTTTCTAAGCACTTAAAAATACATTTGTTTAATGAGCAAGGTGTTTAGAACCCTTTTCGATTTGTTTAATTACATTTCATAAAACTACAAATTTTTATGAATGCAGTACTTTTGGAAAAGAAGAAAAAACGATCAATATTTCAATGATCTCTGTTTGGATTTTGATGGGTAATCAAACAGTTCGTGGTAATAAACTGTAAGTGCGGAGCGACCCGGCTCAATAGTAACCAAAATTCTAAAACACTCAATTTTGATACCAATTGATATATAAAAAGAATTGGCGCATAATGCTAATTCCAAATATTTAAGTTTCATTAAGTTTAGGTTTGCTCATCAACTGCTACGAGCCTGGGAAAATTTTATGATTTTCTAAAAATGGGAGAAAGACCCCTCGAAGTCAAAGAATTTTAATGAAAATCGCACCATCAGATTCAGCATATTAAAGAGCCCTACTGTAGAGGTTTCAAGCTCATAGGTTCATAAGTTCATAAGTTTGTTAATCCACATTCATAAACAAATAAATAAATTAAACAACACTTTCACGCTGGAGAAACCCTATGAAGGTTTGCGATCACGCGAAACTAAACGTAACTACTTATCTATTAACTCAACTATTTACATAAACCTCAACTATTTAATTAAAACTATTATAAATAAATCAAAAATAGATAAACTATATCCTATATATATACATATATATATATATATAATATATATATATATATATATATATATATATATATATATATATATATATATATAATATATATATATATATATATATATATATATATATATATATATATATATATATATATATATATATATATATATATATATATATATATATATATATATATATATATATATATATATATATATATATCACTCACTCACTCTCCTCCCCCATCACTCACTATACTCAACTCCCTCACCCCTCCCCCACCCTGCGAACCTTACCTTAGCCCCTACCCACCCTTACGTTCCCAGCCCACCCTCACCTCTTCAGCTCTTCTTCCTCCCCTACCCAGCCTACCAGCCATAATAAAATTTAACAAATCCCCTCCAAAAAATAATCTTTTAAATTCTTTTTAAATTGAAGTACATGTTCCACCACTCTAATGATCAATTGTAGCTCATTCCATACTGATGGACCCAGGTGTTTTATTGAAAATGAAGACCTTGTACCACGACGCAAATCAACAACTATATTATCACTTTGCCTAGTTCCATAATTATGCAGGTCACTATTAATTTGGTAAAAATTCTTAAAAACATCAGGGGTTAAACCATTCTTACACTGAAAGACAAATACTGCCGCCTGGTAATCTCTTATCTGACCTACATTAAGGAGCTTCAGGGATCTAAAACAAGCACAGGTGTCATGTACATCCTGGACATACCTACCGATTGTTCTAACAGTTTTATTTTGTAGAACTTGCACTCTTCTATAGTTGCATAAGAAGTTACTGCTCCATAGGAGGCAACTGTAGGAGATATATGGATAAACGAACGAATAATATGTAGTTAGAAGTATTATTAGAGAGAGAAAGTGCTGCAGACGTTGAAGTATTATTACCCCACGGGCAATTTTTGATGAGATTGCGTCACTGTGACACTTCCATGAGAGATGGTAATGAAGATAAAAACCAAGGTAGTGGAGATGATCAAATTACTGAACCAGATTACCACATAAAGTTACCTGGCCAGACACATCCAGTGGTGTACTAACTATACAAAACGTTATTAAAATGTCTTGCTAACATTTACACACAATAGACTTAATGAAGTGAAAATCTTCAGCCTTTCCAATGCGAGATTCGCTTTTCTCACCAGGTGAGGCAAACACAGTTAAAACGGTATCATCAGCAAACGAGGTAAGACATACATCTTTCAAAAAAAGACGCATGAGATCAACATAGATGAGGTAAAGTAGGGGACCTAACACTGATCCTTGTGGTACTCCACACGGCACTGGAAATGCTGCTAAATCCACATCATTCAATACTACTTTGAGGGATCTCCCTGTGATATAACTTTCAAACGACTACAAGCACTTTCCGCGGATACCTAACGACGCCATCCGACTTAGCAGAGTTTGAAAATCAACTGTATCGAATGCTTTGCGAATATCTATAAATACAGACAAATGTATTTCACCTCTGTCCATTCCCCCGTTAATTGATGCCATAAGTTGTTGCAAAGCAATCGTTTTCGAGTGCCCTATGCGAAATCCGAATTGGGTTTCACTTAGCAAACCATTAGCCTGTATGAAAGTATATAGACGTTTGTGAAAAACTTTTTCCAATAATTTCGAAAATAACGGGAGGATTGAAATAGGTCTCCAACTCTCAATTTCCTTTTTATCGCCACCTTTATGAAGTGGTATCACTTTCGCAACTTTTAGCTGGTCAGGAAAAATGCGTTTTTCAAGTGACAGGTTTATAATTAAAAGCAGACACGGTAGAATATAATGCATTATTACCTTAATTGCTCGAAGAGATAAGCCGTCCACTCCCGCAGAATTTGATTTCAGAGATTCTATTATTTTAAGTAGTTCATCACTTGTACACGGATCAAAGGCTAATTCAAAACTCTCGCCTCTATTATCACATATAATGTATTCTTGAACCTGTTGACATCTTTTTTTTACACTATTTTGCACTTTAATACCAATATTGGAAAAAAATTGCCAAATTCATTTGCAAGTCCAGACTTATCATCAGAGGCGAACCCTTCCAGTTGTACTTCATTACCTCCAAGTTCAGTAGTCTCATCGGTCACTTCATTTATAAGTTTCCATGTTTCTTTCATACTTCCTATACTATTTGAAAACTTTCTATCGTAATTTTCAGCCATAGCTTTGCGACATAAACACAGGGGTCCAATCGATAACACTAACCTCCTCCACAAACTTTTGAAGATTCCCTTTTTCTATTAACCTTGTCTTTATTTTCTTTTTCTTTGGTCTGTGCAACTGACACTTCATAACACTCACCAATTGAAGATGGTCAGGACCAGGAAAGGCCACAATATCACCAAAACAAAGCTTCAAATTGGCAGAACGAACGAAAATATTATCAATTAGGGTTGCACTCTGTCCAGTAATCCTCGTGGGTACACTCACAAGCGGGTATAGATCATTCGATATCATAAAATTTAAAAAATCACCTTTGAAATCAGCTGACTCATACCTCCCACAAAATCCTCCAGGTGAGCACTGGGCGGCTTATAAACCATACTAATTATATTTTTTCTCCCATCAAATTCAATTTCAATTGAACAAAACTTCAACCTTACCTTCAATCCATATACTGAGATCATCCCTTTCATTATAATTCAACCCATTCTTTATAAGGTATCCAACACCACCACGACCCATCACCACTCGGTTCTTAACACAAAGACCATAACCTCGAAATGAATATAGTGAGAGAGACTGGTTTGAACTAAAAAATGATTCACATAATCCTATAATATCAAAGGAAGAAGACGATTGTTCAATTAATTCGAAAATATCCAGGTAGCTTGTAGTCACGTGAACATTCCAAGAACATAGTCGCAGACTCTTTTCATTTATATCATGAATGTATGGCAACCGAATATAATCACTCTCCCTCATAGGCCTCTTAATAAATAATCCTGAAGACTAAATCTGTCTTGATGAGGCATTATCATTTTTCATATAAAAAAACGAGAAATAGAACTTTAAAAAAAGAGAGAGAAAAAAAGAAAAATAACAAAAAAAACTCTATTAAAGGTCGTCATTTGACCAGATACGCTTGATTGGAGCAGTCTCAGTTTCGCGCACAAAATACGGCCTTGATCAGACCACACACTGCGATTTCCAAACTTATCTCTTGAAGCGCTCAGAAGATTGCGCTTACGTTTCGTAAGGTTCTCAGCTACAAGTAAGCCTAAGCCACTAAGCTGCTTCTTCGCTTTAATTACATGGCGAGCTATTTCTTTTGATCGAAACTGAATGAGAACAGGGGCAACTTTATCTGGTCAACAGGGGCAACTGAACAGGGGAGCATCATGCGATTCAATTCTAAATCACAAAACACCAACTATGTTTATATCTTTAATATCAGCTAGATCCATCATGACAAATAATACGTACTTCGTGGTATCCTCCACACTCTACAAAGGAATCTGTTTCACAGGAATCTGAATCTGCTGCATTAAACAACAGGGAATCACTTCTCCCTTCCTGCTCAATGTCGTCTAGCTTGAGCTCAAGCTGATTCACGCGATTTTGCAACAAATTAATCATGTGCATGCATATTTTTAGATGTTTTTCAATCAGTTCAAATTCAGGATAAAACTGAATATGTACTGCATCATAGATTTCAGAAACCATTGCTTCAACTGGAAACTTAGTATTAAAATTAGCTTCAGTCTGGAACGTCATTTTTTTCAGCTTTTCGTTAATTTTCATCTTGATTTCTTTAGCTAGATTTTGTTTTGTAGTCGCAAGTTCATTCTCTGTAGCCACCATTAGTCTATGGAGATCAGCAGTGGGACCTGAGAGTAGATTATCCATTACCAAATCTTGACCTTTTCTTAGAAACTGGCGGTAAACATCAGGATGATTGTTAAGTTCTGCAAAAGTGATTGACACCCTTAGTTTTCATTGTTGATGCTTACTTCTCACTGCCATCAAAATTAAATAAACTCGTGACTGATGGAACCTGAGGGTCGTGTTTTTTGCCGTAGCAAAAAAACAACAAATTTGCTGTCTCCGGTATTTGTCTTCATAATTTCTAGGATTTGAATCGGCCAAAGGGGATAACCCGCAAATTCGGCGAGGAACAAATATCCGATTTTAACGTTAGTTGGATCCATGACGGTAACAATAAATATAAAAATCAATAAAATTTGAATTTTATTTTGCATCAGATAGAAACGAAAAGAAACTTATCTTTTTGTGGGCAGGCCCACGGATGGCAGTGGCAACCACCTTATTGGTCGGTGGCCCTATGGACCGTAGAGACTTGCTGATTGCTAACCATCGTACTCTGACATCAGAACACCATCCACATATAATATCCAATTTTCTCTATACACCACAGTTGGCTAACGTATCCTGTTTTCTCAATTTAAAACGCCAAAATCTGATTTTGTAGAAAATTCAAGTATCCGATTGCACAACTTATCACTAAATTAATTCAAGGTTCAAACAGCTCAAAAATGTGGAATTTTTTAATTTTTACCAGAAGAAAGATCTCGGATGCGTGTTTATTTGTTTGTTGTTTTTTTCCAAGGGCAGATCGTATCAACCCAATGGGCCTAGACCGTCGAGAGAGGGCTCATTCTTAAAGAAATACAAGGTTTTAGTGCCCTTTTTAAGTGATCAAAATAATTGTAAGGCAACAAGGCCCCCTCCCACGCCACCTTTTCCAAAATCGTCCTATCAAAATTTTGAGACAGCTTTTTTCTTCAGCATAGTTGAAAGGCCCAATAACGATGTCTTTAGAGGTAAAATGACCCCCTACAGCCCCTGGTGAAAAGTTTTTAAGTTATAAAATTTACCCATTATTTATTATTAGGAATATGCATACATTTTTCGGGTGGGGAGAGGAGGAAGAATTTTCTGCTGGGAGGGTTTTACATGAAGAGAATTTTCCGTGGAAAGGGAAGTTTCCAGGGGGTGAACTTTTCAGAGAAAATTTTACACTTGGTAATTTGCCAGAATTCCTATGCGAAATTTCTTTATATGTCTTGCTTTTTCTTACCGATTCAATTTTAGGCGTGGAGAAGTTAAGGGTAATTGTCCGACGTAAATTTTTGCCAGGGCTGAATTACCCAGAGGATATTTCTGTGGGGAGGGAGTTTTTTCCGTGGAGGGGAAGCCAGGTATCCTGGCGTTATTTAAAAACTATCAGAAATTAAATTTTAAAAAATAAGTTTTTTCAAATGAAAGGAAGGAGCAATATTAAAACTTAAAACGAACAGAAACTATTAGGCTACGTATATGACGGAGTATTTCCCCTCCTCAACATTTCGCTCTTTACGCTAAAGTTTAAATTTTGTCTTAATTCTTCAAAAACAACTCCTGAAACACAAGGGTAGTTCAATTAGAACAATAAGTAACTTTTTTAAGGTGCCAAAAAACTGTAGCGTGAAGAGCGAGGTATTGAGGAGGGGGCAGCCCCCTTATATACGTAATAGCTTCTGTTTGTTTTAAGTTCCAATATTGCTCCTTACTTTCAGTTGAAAAAACTTGTTTCATTTAATGAAGCTTAGAGACAAGGCAATGAAAAAAGTATGTCAATTAAAGTAAAAGTATAAAAAAATGGAAAAAGTAATTGATTAAAAAAAAAAAACACAAAATAATAGACTACTTACAGAACTAAGATACAAACTCTCGCCATTCAGTTCTGTTGAGCAATGCCGAAGCGTTAGACGCATATTTTTTAACAATATCGACAGCTTGAACTTGATTATCAAACATCAAAATATTTAATGCCCTTAGACTCAGTGTTTATAAAAAGTAACACATTATCAAAGTATTTTTTTCAAAGTGAAACGTTAAAACTAAGATTAAGAAAATCAAATAAAATTTTTTAATTCAATATTTTTAATTTAATTTTGAATACCAAAGGCCAGTATGTTTGCCACCTTTATGCTTCATAACTGTAGAAAACTAAATATTTTTCAAGTGACAACTAGATAAATACAATCACTCCTGGAAAAAAAAAGATAATCAGAGGCAACACTATAGAGCTGCCTGTAGTAAAGGACATACGGCTCCAATGCTTTATTATTATTTATTTATTTATTATTTTTTTCCCCAGAGGCACTTTATATGGAAGGGGTCGTCGTAAAAACTTCAAAGGGGGCTCATTCGATTGGAAATCAAGAGCTCTAGTGCCATTTTTGAGGGTTAAAAGTGATCGGAAGTCATCAAACACCCCTTCGACGCCCACCATTTCCCCAAACACATCCAATCAAAATTTGGATGTGTTTGGATGGATCAAAATTGGATGGACGCATATTTTTTAACAATATTGACAGCTTGAACTTGGTTATGAAACACCAAAACATTTAATGCCTTTAGAATCAATTGTTTATAAAAAGTAACACATTTTCAAAGTAGTTTGTTCAAAAACATTGAAACTAAGATTAAGAAAATCGAATAAGAATTTTTAATTCAAAATTTTTAATTTAATTTTGAATGCCAAGAAACAATATATTTCACACCTTTATATTTCATAACTGTAAAAAATAAATCTTTTTTAAAGCGACACCTAGATAAATGCAATCACTCCTTGAAAAATGTTTAAATGACAATAAAACACAAAAACGTATCCGTTCAGGCGGAAAATACAAAAATATATATTCATATATTAGAAAAAAGAAAAATCCTAAAGAATTTTGTTTATCAGGTTTGAATTGACCTAAAAAGGGTCAAAGGGACGAAAAAAGTTTTGATTTTGATGTCCTTAGTAGGCCTACTTCAGCTGATAATCACATAATATTTGCCAAATTATAATACAAAAATATTAATCTCTTCTCAAGAACAAAATCGGCTGTTAAAAGTTATTGTACAAAAAAGAAACAAAAATTAATCCTATTTCTTCCTTATCGTTTTGAACAAACAAAATTAAACTTGGGTATCGTTTAGTCCTCAGGGTCAAAAACCTTCAAAAAAATACGAGCGGACGGTAATTACAATCATTGTTAGATAATTATCTTAAATTAATCGGTCTTATTTGAAACGTACTCTAATGATCATCAGAAAAAGAAAACAGTCATTAACCTAAAAGCAAAGAGATCAATGGCTTGGTTAATAAATAGCCAAAAAATAAACAACAATTTTGATTTTTATTGCATATTTTATTGGACATAAATATTTATAAAAAGAAAAAGAATTTACTGTCTTTGCTAAACACAAAAAAGAAGAATTGCCAACGATTAGTGTTTTCACGTCAAGTTAAGAGGATTTCTATTTAGAGAAAGACAAAATATGCTTATGGGGTAGAGCTTTATACAGAGGTGTTGATTGAGATAGAAGGGTCGGATGGCATTTACCTCCTTATACCAACCCCTCCCCCCCCCCTCCTCGGCGTATTAAAAAAAAAACAACCTTTGATGGGATTTTTTTGGAAATATGCCTTTCGTAGTATTTTTAATGTAAAAAAAACGAAAGAAACAAAAAAATTACCCTCCACATTGTCTCTCTGTGAGATTTGTAAAGTATATTTTGTTCCCCCCCTCCTATATCATTGTGAATTACCACCTCGATCTTTATGGTAGTTGAGTTTTGTGAGCTCAAGTGACGTGAGGATTTAGCTATACCTAATCGAGTTATGCTGTAACCTGTATAGCAATTGAGATTTAATTAATATTGTATTATTATGTATTTTTCTTTAAACAGTTCATGAGGAGTATGTGCAAAATTCATTTTAAGATAAACTCTATTTGGAAAACATTAATGGCGGCTAAAAACTTCCAAAGATGTAATTTACTATTTAATTATTAATTATATTAATCATCAATATTTTTTCTAGATCTCCGTATTCCTTTTTCTTCTTCATTGTACCATTATTATATTTGCTGAAGCAAATTTTGGCAAATATGAAGGATACAAATCGCACCCCTATGACAGGCATTATAATACCTCCGTTCCGGATTATATTCCCAGAACGACCCCGAACCCAATTGATGAACCAGAGCCTGTTGCAGAACCTCATCATAAGCCAGGGAAGCATGACAAATATACACAAAAGCCATATGAGAAGCCAGCGTACTGTGACTCCAGAATACCACCCACCTGTGCAAAAGATGCTCCTTTTGGGTATTGCTCTATAGATGAAGAATATCCCTTTGAGCTCTTGAATGTAAGTCCCTTTATTTCAAAGAAACTAACTGTATATAGTCATTGGAATATAAATATTTACCTTTTCTTAAAAACACTTCATCTGGGAATACACAAAAAGTGAAGCAAAATTTTATTATCTGAAAAATTGCAAATTTTAGACTTAGAAATACAACTTTGAGCCATTCATGATATAGAAATTTGTGTTTGAATAGCTATAAAATATGCCGTTAGTACCCTTTATTTTGTTTTTGATCTTAACAATTTCCATTTTTGGGGACATCAGGGATAATTCTTATTTTTTGCTTATCATTGCATTTGAAAATGGTAGTATTGTTATTATGTTTTCTGTTTTTACTCATTTACTCTTTGATAAATCTTTCAGCGTATAAAATATTTCAACACTTTATATTTCAGCTGAAAAATTTATGATTTATGCTATAAATCTTCACCTGTTATATTTGCTTATGAAAAACTAGAGTAATTGCCCCAAATCGGTGTGTTGTGGTGCCCAAGGGATAAGTGCTGATCTTTGGGAGGTCTTTTGTGAGTTAGGCATGAGTGATAGGGATTTGTGTGGAACTGTTCTGTCAAGTCCTACTTTGCCAAGTCTCCTTTACTGGGACTCTTATATTAGTCTTAATCCAACAGAAAGAACAACATACACCCTATGACCCTGTGTGATAATAAATATCTGATTAGTAGTGCTACTGGTTCGTGATTCCAAAGATATTTTTTCACAGTTTTTCGTAAAACGAGTAGTGACCAGGGAAGGGGCGCAAGAAAGACAAAACTTTCATTGATTTATTGTCTAGATCCAATAAGGATGATGACCATGCCTTTGGCCCCTACAGTTATTCGGTATTTATACGAAATTGAAGAGTATTATCCAATATTTAGTTTGATCTGAAGAGGGCTTAAGGGATCTATATATTACAACTCTAATCGTATAAAAGTAGTTCTTGCTGAACAATAGAAACTGGGCTTGCTTCATTAATTCTCTTTCAGTTGAAGTGATTTCTTGTGGCATTTACTAAAGAAAATAAATGCTGCTGACAGCTAAGTGGCAGTTAAGTCACAAGCAAGTCCAGCAAGGTTTCCATGCCAAGACATTTATGTCTGGTCATACACTCGCTTAAGCATAGAAGTTAATATAGACATACATTTAATATACAGAGTGATGTGATGTGATATATTGATATGTATGTGAACGACACTCTTTAGCACATATTATGAATATAGCGCAAAAGATGTTTCTTGATAGGTAAAATCTGAAATCCCAGACATAGAGTTCTAGACTCAAGAGATGAATACTTAGCTGCAACCTATTCCAGCCAAAGAACAAATTTTACATGTAAGCGCGAGCTGCCTGGATATTGAAATCTGGAAAGACATGCGTCTAGAGAAGCAAGTCTAAGCAGCAAACATCAGAACGCCACTTTAAACCACTATAGCGTTCTTTTTACCGTTATTGTACGAATAATTTGTTGGGTTCACTGCTAGTTAGAGTTAAGTTTGATCCAAAAATCGTTTCAATACTATAGCCTATCGCCTTTTGTTTTTCGTAGGCTCGCCCACAAATATAGATTCGTTTATTCTTTACGGCTTTGGTAAGTAAAGAAATTAAAACACCGCCATTTGAAAATGTTTAAGTATTATTTTACTTTGTTTTTTCTGTGTGTTTCTGGAGCGTCATGAAAAGAAGCAGACAATATTCAGAAAACAATTTCAAATTTGGATTGTATTTCAAAGCACCCTAGTGGTTGTCTACCAACCATTATGACCATAGAGGATTTATACCTCTATTGCTATAGACCTTAGAAGCGTCATCTTTTAATCAAAGCATTTATCATATTTGAAGAGCGTAGTTATGTTATTTGTGTTCCGAGTCAAGTGATTCTTAAATAATCTTAAGAAAACGAAAATGTTCTGACAAGTTTTCTTGCGTTTAAATTAGTTTTAAAACTCAGCGACGAAATTTGAAGTCAATAGTAACTAATTTATATGAACTACGTTCTGGCATTGCCATTATACAGGAAACATAGCATGGGTTTCACCAATAAGTCGTGTTACATCTGTGAGGCTCCTTATTGAATAGACGAAAAGATATTGATCTTTTCGCACTTTCTTTCTTATGGACGGAACCAACGATCCACTGATCTGACTATTATTTTTGTCTTCCTGACACGAACGATATCGTAATCGGAAGCAAAGCATAAAACTAGGTATCCTGAGATGTCATCTGCTGAAAGGCAGATCTCTCATAATGAAGATCATGAGTACCACTACAAGAGTTTCAATTTGTTCACTATGGTAGAAGCAATTAGAAACGAAACAGCAGATCATAATCTGAAGAAGCTTCCTTATCTGTTTAGTGCCATCTAGTATCTCAAGAATATGTCAATGAGTTTGTACGTACCTCAAACTTGTCCAAACGGGTGGACAGGGTGGAACTTATAAGCTCTTGATTAAAGGGATGGAATTTATTACAAGTGCAATGATGAGCCGAATTTTTTCCCCAAGATGATCAGTATAAATTTTGTAATAAGAGCCATGGTGTAAGGACTGTTTTGGGTATAGAATGTAAAGCTAAAGAGAGGCTTTTGAGAGAGAGCTAAAGAGAGGCTGTACCAAATGATTTTTAATGCTGGGTTTGTTCCAGACCTATTCTGCACGGGGGTAATTACTCCTGTATTAAAGAAGGGAAAAGACGGGGGGCAGTGTTCTTCTTACCGCCTAATAACTGTCGCGCCTATACTGTGCAAGTTATTTGAATCGCTTGTTGTAAATAGCCTTAATGTTATATGTAACACGCTGGATAAATAATTTGGTTTCAAGAAGAGAATGAATAGAGAACACGCGCATTATTTGATAGCTATTTTGTTGATTTACGCCTATTATTCAAATGAGACTTTGTATTTTGCCAGTCATGATGTCGACCGCGCGTTTGACTCCGGTTTGCACTCTCAAATATTATTGTCAGCCTGGAAACGTGGCGTGGATAAGTCTATTATACGCGCACTGAGGAATATGTATAGTAATTTAAAAGCGCGTGTAAATGTACCTTGTGTTAATGCTCTAACCCTATCTTATAGTCTTATACCCGTAGAGAAGGGAATACGCCAAGGAGCACTTACTTCACCACCGCTTTTCAATAATAGTACTATTTCATCGCAAGAACCGGTTCAGTCTACATGTATCTTTAGAGGTCTCAATGTTTCGCTGATTGATTATGCCGACGACATTTTGAACGCGAGTAGAACACTTATAGGCATCGAAGAGACTTTCCGTGTTTTGAGTAAGGAGTATGGTAACATAGGTCTTTCTTTCAATCCCCAGAAGACTGAAGTTGTCGTATTTAATAGCCGCGTTAAAGATAGTGTACCAGTTGATGTTATTTTCGGTATTTATACGATTAAGTCTTCGTCTAAGATTATGTACCTTGGCCTTCCAATTTGTAGCGATCTTAAAGAAACCCACGATTGCCTTGTTTCGCTGTTTGCTGTCAAGACGCGCAGAGCTTTTGGAACTCTTGTTTCAACGAAGTGCCATTTAACCGTTCTCTACTCGCGAGAGTGCATAACGCTTTTGTTTGGCTACATGTGATAGCCCTATCTGCGTTTTGGAAAATATTTACTTCGTCTCATCACCACAATATTCGGTCTATTTTCTACAGATACGGCAAGTATCTGCTTCGTCTTCCAGTTTGGATGAGGAATTCGAATATATCTCTGAAGTATGGTATAGCCGACCCGCTCATAGCTGTACTGAATCGCCGTGTTCGATTTGCAAAGGCGTTTGAACCAAGCCACTCTTCATTATATGTTGCACTAACTTAAAATTTGTCTTTTTTTGTTTGTCGTAGTAATGTTCTTAATCTTGTTTTTCTGTAGTTGAGTTTTCTTTGGATATTTTGTTCTTATTTGTTGTTACTTTTTTTTCTTTTCTTGTACTCCATTTACAACATTTTGTATGTTTAATAATGGGTAGTAAAATAATAATAATAATGCATGAAATGCCCAGCTTTAAAGAAAAAAAAAATAATAAACTGTACATTGGGTCAACATTGATCTTATATGCCCACAGGGCATAGCTTAAAACCATTGCCCCGAGGGTTGTGGGGGAGTGTCCTCCTCAAAAAGATATATTCTATCTGGAAATCAACTTCGCTGAACAAAATGGTTATCTCTAAATTTTGATTGGATGTGCTTGGGGGAATGAGGGGCGTGGGGGGGGGGGGGCTAGTTGCCCTCCAATAACTTTCGACTAATAAAAAGAGCACTAGCCACTCCAATTTCCAATCGAATGAGCCGTTTTCGAAGTTTCTACGACAACTCCTTCGATACGAAGTGCCTGGGTATGGAGAAAAAATCAAAAATACATTGTGCCCACATCGTTCTTTACTTAGGCAGTGCTAGCGCGCTGCCTATGATATTCCATATCGATAATTATAAGTCAACTAACTATACTCAATAAGGAAACAACCAAAATCGGTTGTAAGAGGTGGGGCAATTTCCCAATGAAAAAAAGTAATAATAAGAAATCAAAATATTTTTAATGCATTAAAGGTTAATATTATACTGGTCAAAATCAAATGACCAAGTTTTAAATGGATCCGAAGACAAAGGGTGGTAAACACAGATGAGCCTATGTCTCAGTGCGAAGTTTTCTACTGTGGTATATTGCTCCTTCCTGTCGGTGGAAACGGTCCCCGACGCTTTCTTCTGCCTTAAAACTTAAAGCTCATACATTTAATCAGCAAGAATTTGTTTTATGGCTCTATCACCATTGCTATGGTCAGCCAGGATTTACCAATAGGCCCACTAGGCCCGGGCCTCAGCCCAGGATATACCAATAGGCCCGGCCTAGAGGTGCACAATGCCAGGGGGAGCAACAAATTATCACTGCGTGAATTTTTTTTCTTAATAAAAATTTGACTGATATGACTTATCGTCAAAGTACCAGGTGCACTCCGCCGGCACCCCTCCTATTCACAGAAAAGTGATTTTAAAATAGCACAGGAATTCCACGGCCACTTATAAACTGTCAGATGTCTACCAAGAATGGCAGCTGAGGATTTGGCATTACCCCTCTTCCATTATTTTTAGCTCATAAGTTGCGTTCTATTCAGTGCTTCCACTATCCCTGAATTTCCCCGAAAATCTCGCAAAAACGGAATGGCAGAACACAAGGGCTAGAAGCGTCAAAGCATTAAATCCAGCCCTGGCTATGGTATTTGTCATTTGCTTTCATAATGTTTCATAACGTTCATTACGTTTGACTACAGTCAGGGGCGGATCCAGGATTTTTTTTAGGGGGGGGGGCGCAAATTAGGTTGATCCGAATTTTTTTTCGGAGGGAGGTTGCAAAATAGGTTGATCCGATAAATTTGCGTTAGGAGCGAGTTTAATTAACGCAAAATCGAGTTAATTATTTAAATTACACTACTTTAGACTACGCTAGGGGGCGCTCCCCCCTCTGGATCCGCCACTGACTATAGTGTCACAAATGCAGTTTAAGGTAGCCCTTACGCTTAATTTCTCCTTAAGGTGGGCTGGAGCCTAGAAGTCCCTTTCTTGATGAAATTTGAAAGTGTGAGCCTATGAATACGCTTTCATTTGTCTTTTTGATCCTACTCCTGAAAAATTTGTCCTTCTATCACCATCGTTTATTAGCGTTGCTGTACAATTAAATAACCAAGCTTAAGCAACAAAACATCTTTTCTATGTCGTAAATATGGGCGTCGTTTAGAGAGGGGGGAAGGGGAGGCAGTTGTCCCCCCTAATATTTTGGAGAAAACATTATTATATAGCCCATGGCCCTTGAATATCCGGATATGGACCCCTCTTGCCCCTCTCCTCCAATCAAATGCTGGGGCTAAATGGAGCGTTGAATAAACAATATTAGATCATATAAAGCCAGCCTGCTCCATATTCAAAGTTACGGGTTCAGTAACTTACTTAATTACACTGCATAAGCAATCAATAATGATAGTGAAATTATCAACATCGTTTTAAATTGTCTGGCGTGTGGCTAAAAGACCTCGTCATGGTCAAGGTTTCAATTTGAACCAAGGAAGTGCCTTTACTTCCTAACCACAGAACTAGGGCAGGAATCACCTGAAATTCTAAATGATGTATTGTCGGCTGCATAAATTCCTGTCAAACTACTAATCTTTAGACGGAAACTTAGGTGTTTCAATCCCTAAATTCAACCCGTAACCTTCAACCTGTGATAGTACACTCGTAGAGGATAAATTTTATACAAATTGTCCATGTTAAAGGAATTTAGTAATTAATTTTCCCAAAAAGCATGCCCTAGGAGTTAAAAAAGAGCTAGCAATGATAATGTAAGTAATAATAATAAGTTAATACCCTCTCTGCATACAAAATGCATTAAGAAGAGAATGAAGATAGAAAAAGAAAAGCTTAAAAAGAAAAAAAAGGGATTTTTAACCGGGGACACACACATTTGTCAACAAGACAAAAAAACAAAAACAAAAAAAACGGACATTATGATATAGATCACATCAGAGAAAGATAATTAAACGGAAAATACACTGCTGATACGGATTGAACTATGAATCCAGCAACTGAGGAATCCATTTTCTCGAATTTATTTCCGTTCGGAAACGGAAAATCTCTTCAAATAGGAACCAGGAAGAAAACGTAAAGACAAAAAACGCAGTATAAAGCCGATTAAGCGTGTTCTTGTCAAAATAAACCTTTACTCTGAAGAGAACTTCCTCATAGGACTTCTTCAATTTGCCCTTCAATGCCTCAAAAATGAGTATTCATACAAAAATCCAAGTATCGTCATGTCCTATTTTTTTAATGCTCAACCCGGAGCCATCATTTTTTTCCTACGGTAGGGTATCGCCTGTAGAAATGTCCAAAGGAAGAAAGCATATGAAAAAAGGCCATTCTCACCCTTCCCCTGACTGCATATGAAATAAAACCCCAGATCAGTGTGAACCTATTTGTGTACCGGTAAGCACATCATAAATATAAAAATAATGAGCATAATATAGTCTAAGAAGTTGACTAGTCTGTTTCTCTTATGCATTTTCGTACGCAAAATTTTTTGTTGTTACTTTTCTTCGTTGTATTCCTCTTAATGCAGTCCGTAAATAGCGACGAAGACCACACTACCTTTCCATCATAAACAATAAGTAGAAACAACGGGGATTTTTTTTTTATACAAGACAGTGGAACTTGAACTTGTCGTTCCACTGTCTTGTATAAAAAAAAAATTCCCCGTTGTTTCTACTTATTGTTTAATGCAGTCCATTTTGTACACAGGATTTGAATGATCAATTTGTATTTAAAATATAGCTGCCTTCTGCGTTTCATTAGTATACCATTCAAATGAACAAAAAACAAAACAAAAAAAAATCTTCGTATCCTGAATTATTGGCTCTGTTAGGCACATTTTCAATTGCCAGCAGGGCCACTACTAATCTACCAATTATTGTTTGGAGCCCTATTCCCCCTTGCTATTCCACTTTCATCTTCCCACGCATTCAATTGTAAACAAAACGACTATTTGATTTCAAATAAAAGCGATCGTTACTTTTCTTTTCCATTCTTTTTTCTTCTAGCTTTCGGCAAATTTTTCATATATATCCAATCAGACCCTCCTGCCCTTTTCATGTTCTTTATGGTTTCACTTTAAACACTAAATACTTAATAATAATAAAAAAAATTGTTACAAACGAAAGTAAAGAGCAACATTAAGACTCAAAACGAACAGAAATTATTCTGTATGTGAGGTGGCTGCCCCTTCCTCAACCCTCGCTCTTTACGCTAAAGTTTTAAAGTTCTTTAAAAATACTTGTCATTCAGAATCAATGTCCATTGTGTTTGAGTAGTCTTTCCAAAGAATCAGGACAAAAAGTCAAACCTTAGCGTAGAGAGCGAGAGCCGAGGAAGGGGTAGCCCCCTTGTATACAAAATAATTTCTGTTCGTCTTAAGTTATAATGTTACTCTTTACTCTCAATTGAAAAAACTTGTTTTCATTTTGATTTCTAACCGTTTTTCAAATGATGCCAGGAAATCCCCCCCTCCTCGTAATATTTCTCCTGGGAAATTCTCCCCGGAGCCTTTCCTCCCCATGTAAATTCACCCAGCCAGAAATACTCCCCTCCCCACAAAAATTACCTCAAAAAATTTCCGTATATTTTCCACTAACAAATATTACGTGTGAACAACACGGGGAAATTGTATAACTTACTGCTCTTACCCCAGGGACTATAGAGGGTGTGTCATCACCAAAAGCACAGTTTTTAGACCTTTTAACTATGCTGAATCAAATAACTATCTTAAAGTTTTGATCAAATATCTTTGAAGAAAAAATGGACGTTCTAGGATCATTGGTTTGATACGATTACCCCTGGGGAAAAAAATACAAATAAAGACGCATTCTTCTGGCAAAAAGATAAATAAAAAAAAAACACAAAATTCTACATTTTAGTAGATAAGAACTTAAAACCTATCTATGGTGTGATTTTCATTAAGATCGCTATAATTTTGAGACCCCCCCCCTTTTAGAAAGTATGCAAATTTTCTCAGGCTCATAGCTTTTGATGGGTAACATTAAACTTAATAAATTTTATTAATTTGGAATCAGCATAAAAAAATTCTCTTCATGGATCTAGTGTTATCAAAATTCCGTTCTTTAGAGTTTCAGCTACTGTTTGATCGAGCCGCCCTTTCATTACCACAGTGCTCCTTCGCTAAATGATTGTTGTTCAAAAAGAAAATTGTGGACTTTTGGAAAAATCTGGGTCCGCTGCAATAGTATGCGAATTTGGGGAAGAAAGGTGGGCAATGGCCTCCTCGATATAGAAAATTACCTTTTCCGTGATTTTTACTTAAAAAAACACAAAACTGCCCCCTCCCGCCTAAGGTATGAAAAATATATTTTTCGGAATCTTTATTAAAGAATTGAAAAATACTTGTCCCCCCACATTTTTATGAATTGGCGCCCCCTGCTCTAACCCAGGTAAAAATTTAAATTTACAGATTGAACAACCGCTAATTTTGCCTGAAATTATAATTATTGAAGCTTAAAAATGACTGCCATAAATATCCTCCAAATCTTTAGAAGCTCCTCCGTGGAATTGTTCACTCTGCACCATCCGGTTTACATCTCTAAATGTCATCTATTCCTGCTTACGGGGTACACTTCTGCCACACTGCGCCTAATTATGTCACGCATGGTATGTGCCACCTTGTGCACAATTTTCGAAAATGGGCATCCCCAAGTGCTACTTCTATCAAGATCCTATCTTTTTGTAGTTATGATCCAACTATTGTAATTTAACAGTAAATTTAATGTTAAGTAAAGTGATTTTGCTTTGTTTTCTTATTTTAGCAATCTGTGAAAATTTTATGCTAATGAAAATGTGTGTCAAATCATTATTATAGGGGAGGGGGGGGGGTCGCAATAGCCAGCTTTTTTTGGAATAGGTGGACTTCAGAATCCATATATAAGGGGGGAGGGGAAAGACGCAACATTATATAATAAAGTGGGTACAAACAAGGCCGTATCCAGGAGGATGGAGTTAGGGGGTTTGAACCCACCCCTGAAATGTTTGTCTGACTCGTAAAAACCGTAACAAAAATGCACATAAACAAATTTTGTATCCGATTTCTGAAGTTTTTTGTGTACCCCCCCCCCCCCCATTTCTTTTTAGTAAAACCCCCTCCGAAAAAAAATCCTGGGTACGGCCTTGGCTACAAATTCATAATAAGGTTTCTTATCATTGCTTCCATGCCTTAGGACTTATCATCAGGTCTCATTTTTTTTTTCCTTTTTTTTTTGAATATCTAACATCACGATCGACATGTGTGAAAATCCTATAAGAAAAAAGGTCCAAGTCTAATTGCAATAGTCTAATGAAAAACTGATTTTGGTCGTCAATGTGGAGCGGAATTGTCAGGTCACAAAGATATATTGCTTGCAGAAAAACTGCAAATGCATCACAGACTTGAGTTGTTAGACTTGACTTGAGTCCCGTCCGGTCTTGTGGCTTCTTCTCTTCTGAGCAAATGATGAATGTAGCGACGGTAGTTCGATCTATCTGGCGCTAGGCGACGTAGCTGGAGGGGGTTATGAGCTGGGAAGTTGTCGGTCCATTTCTGTCGCGGCCTCAGGGGACCAGCTGTAGAATAACGGTTACTGATTTTTTGTATGGATATTTTCTTTGCTTCTACAAAAATATTCCGATTTCAAGAGGCCTGCTACCTAATTTTTGAAAATAAGAAATGAAAGCATTACCTTTCAGGCATCTTAATCAAAGGTAATATTCGTTTTTTATACATTTTGATCCTTAGGAGAGAAGGGGAAAATCACCCCTATTCCCCTTGCAAGTCCCTTCATATGGCCACGCCTTGTGTGCGGTTTTTTATTCACATAATGGAGAGGGAATGCATAAATGAAAATGAAACCTTGAAATTACATTTTAGTTGAATATAGAGGTGAAACGGAGACACTGGAAATGTTTCAAGCCTATAAAAACAAAGTAAATTTCTAAGGCATTTAAAATGAGCTCCCATATTCTTTTGTGTTATAAAACAATCGACAGAGCTAAGTAAACCAATAATCATAATTAAATGACAAGAAAACAGTCAACAAAATAAAAATCTTCAAAACTTCTTGATCTGTTTTAGGTATTTTGACTCAAAAAAAAATTTTTCTTAGAAGAAAAACCATATATTCCTAAAAGATCAAAACTTTCTTGTTCGCACGACAAAAATTTGTTAGAGAAATTATTCAAATGCCAAAGCCTTTTTTTGCTTGACGGATTCGTTTAAATTTGAGTGAAAATTGAATCAAAGCCCATAGGAAGGAGGGCAAAGATGATTTTTTTACAATGGGAAGGGGGTCAAAACACAACATAAGCGCATGTTTATGCTACTATAATTTAATTTTTCGTGTGTTTAGGGGCTACTTCCTCATCCCCTCAATGTGTTTAGCCAGTTGATAAAAAAAAGAAAATGCGTAATTTTGAGGCACTTCACAGCACAATTTTTTTCCATTTTACATATACGCGAAATGAACGGACCTCCTCCGAACGGCATCGGACCTCCTCTCCCTTAAAAGTCACATGGAATCCTTTACTTCCGCCTTAAAAAAAGAGGCAAGGGCAGATCCGGGACCTTTTTAGGGGGGGGGGGCAAAATAGGTTGATCCGATAAACTTGCGTTAAGAGCAAATTTAATTAACGAAAAATTTCGTTAATTAAGTAAATTACACTACTTTTGACTACGTTAGTGAGGGCGCCCCCTGGATCCGCCTTTAAAAAGAGGTTGGTCCTTCTTTCTAAGCATTTATTGAAGCTCGTCACTTGGAGTTGTGGATCATGGCGTTATCAAACAGTTCGTGGTAGCAAATTGTAAGTAAGGAGCAGCCCCACTCAATAGTAATCGAAACTCTAAAAAAAAGGAATTTTGATACCAATAGATACGTAAAAATTTCATTTAGTTTTACCCATCAAAGTTACGCGCCTGAGAAAATTTGCCTTATTTTTGAAAAAAGGGGGAAACACCCCCTAAAAGTCATAGAACCTTAATGAAAATCACAACATCGGATTCAGCGTATCAGAGAACACTACTATAGAGGTTTCAATCTCCTATCTGCAAAAAAGAGGAATTTTGTATTTGTTGCCAGAAGAAAGATCACGGATGCGTGTTTATTTGTTTTTTCCAAGGGTGATCGTATCGACCCAGTAGTCTTAGAATATCGCGGGAGTGCTCATTCGAACGGCAATTTAAATTTCTAGTGCCATTTTTAAGTGACCAAAACATGGAGAGCAACTAGGCTACCCGATCAAAATTTTACCTGATAAAGTTACCCGATCAAAATTTTGAGATAGTCATTTTGTTCAGCATGGTCGAAAAATATAATAACTATGTCTTTGAGGATGACTTAATCTCCACAGTCTCCCCGGGGAAGGGCTGCAAGTTATGAACTCTACCCGATGTTTACATATAGTATTGGTTATTGGAAAGTATACATACGTTTTCAGGGGGGGGGGATTTTTTATGGTAGTGGAGGGGGGGGGGAGGTGGATCGGAGGTTACGTGAGAGTAACCTCCAATCCATGGAGGAAATTTTCGTGGAGGAAGGGATATTGCTATGAAGGGGGCGCCAGATTTTCCAGCACTATTTAAAAAACGATCAGAAACCAAATAAAAAAAAACAAGTTTGCAACTGAAGAATTTTCAACATCAGAACTCAAAACGAACACATACTATTACGTATATGATTGGCCTCACCCCTAGTCAATACCTCGCTCTTTACGCTAAAGTTTTTTTTAGTACTTTCATAAGAGCTATATATTCTAATTAACGGCCTTTTTGATTAAGGGGTAATTCTTAAAGAACTGGAAACAAAACTTGAACTTTAGCGTAAAGAGTGAGGTATTGACTAGGGGGGGGACCCCCATAATATACGTAATAAAAATATACGAATATAGAAGTTCGTTACGTAAGTTAATTCGTAAGTTACGTATATTTATTACTAATAAAAACTTTCGTAAATAAAATTAAACAACTTTCGAGAAAGTCATTTAGCCAAAAAAAGTAAAATTAATATGCAAATTTCGTTTTAATTATTCATGTTCGGTGAGCCAAAATCAAAACCTGCATTAGTTTAAAAACGTTCAGAAATTAAATAAAAAAAACAAGTTTATTTAACTGAAAGTAAGGAGCGACATTAAAACTTAAAACGAATAGAAATTATTCCGTATATGAAAGGGACTGTCCCCTCCTCAACGCCTCGCTCTTTACGCTAAAGTTTGACTCTGTCTCACAATTTTATTCTTCAAAACAATAAGAAACTTTAGCGTAAAGAGCGAGGCGTTGATGAAGGGACAGCCCCTTTCATATACGGGATAATTTCTGTTCGTTTTAAGTTTTAATGTCGCTCCTTACTTTCAGTTAAAAAAAGCTTGTTTTTTTTTTATTTAATAAAGCGTAAAAGTCCTTCGAAATATAGTTAATTAATTTTACATTGTCTCACAGGCTATGAAAAATATAGTATAAAAGACCTTTCTAATGGTTGATTTGTACACTAAGACAATCAAATTTAGCATCGACTCATGTAGCTAATATTTTTTTCTTTTTTTTCAGAAACTTTTAGGGGAAAGTATCTTCCTGGCTCGTCAATATTCCGATTTAAAAGATCAATCTGCCCAAGACCTCGTCAATGACGTTTCAAAAAAACAAGAAGAAAGCTTTGATTACTCCTTCTACACAGGAGCATTCACATTCGATACAACCCATTGGATTGGGCCAGAGGGATACATCTGCCCATCTGACGTAACATACGAAAGACCTTTAAGGGCTGTAAATGCAAATGGTGAATGGAGAGTGATTGTTAACGACCCCAGTCACTGCACACAGACCCAACGGGTAGAAATTTGTAGAAACCCAGAAGGAGCTTGTCGGCTGCTAGCACCTTGCTACAAAAGCCGCTGCATTCAGAAGTTTGCATCCCACAGGATTTTATCTTTTGACCCCTGTCACCCAGAGAAGGGTTTGTTTATTGATAGTTTCAGACTTCCTTCTGCCTGCTCGTGTCATATACCTAGCTTGCACTAGTCAAATAAATTTTATATTTTATTTTTGAAATAAATTTGTAATGTAGATATTAAGCTATAATTCTCCTAGAAATTGCAGTCCAAAACAGGCCAGAATCCCCCCCCCCCCCCTTTGCGTACACGTCTATGGCAAAGCTCTTTAATGAGAATACACGACAATAAACATATTCAGATAAAAACTTTAAAACTAGTGCTCAAAGAACTAAGGACATCAAAATAAAGCATTTCCATCTTAGCTCTATTCCTATCTGAAAATCACAATTTTCAGGACAAGGAATAAGTGAAGTTGAAGAGGTGATGTTCGGTTGCGAGAAGATCGATCAACAGGACAGCTTCACACATCTAGGTAGTTATATTATTAAAGACGGTGGGTGCCGTTAAGATCTTATAAATAGAATAGCTGATGGCCCAGGGTGTTTTTTCGAAGTTGAAAAAAAAATTGGAAGAATAGGAAGATAAGCCTGTGGACCAAGATTAGATTTTTGGAAGCCACAGTGATGACAGAAATAAAGTATGGTTCTGAAGTATAGACACTCCGAAAATATTTTATCATTCATTAAAGACATTTTTTTGCACTTTCATTGATAAAATTGAAGAAAAAAAAAAACCATTTGCCATTTTGCCCCCCTCTACGTTTTTATGAGTTTTTATCCCTATTCATAAGTTCAAACATTAATAGCAAGCTAAAACCTAAATAAGAAAACGATGTTTAAAGAATTTATATAATAAAAAACAACTTTATTTAAAAACAGTATTTATTATATATCAACTCTGAAACCCTTAAAATATAATCCCTGAATTTCAAGCAAATTCAGAAACTCCTTGCCATAACACTGCCTCAGACAAACTGGATAATAAGAGATAGGGTTTAAAGCACAAATGCTAACTAAAAACAGAAGAAGAAGAATAAACGCTTCACAAGCACAAATGAGTTATAAATGAGAACATTTATTGACTATCGCCTATACCGTCAGCCCTCTTTTCATAGTGGCTTTTTTACTCCTTCTATTTTAAAAGCAAAAAAATCAAAAATCGAATAATGAATCATCACCTAAAACCAGTTACCACAGGTAAGAAATATTTTTCAGGTTCCCGGTGGTACATGGTAAGAATACCTCTCACGTGGGGGATCGGGGTTCGACCCCCCCCCCCCGGATAGATTTCGTCCTGTGGTGGCGCTGTGGGTTTTATCTTAAATATTTTCCAGTCTGAAGTTCATCGTAAGTTGAAGAAAAAGTTGAACAATACTAAGGAATTGCATACAAATCGAGGGATACACAGTGTTTTCTAGCAAATAGATTGTTGTATTTTTTGAAACAATTGAGCAAGAAAAAAATAAGACAATTATTTCTTAAAAATAAAACTTCTCTTAATTAGAACGCTGATAAATAGAGATATGCACAGTATTTTCTAGCAACTCCAACAATTGTCGTATAATGTGCTAAAGAAAAATTAAAACCACAATTTTCCAAAACAAAACCTTCGTTTACCTCAAGATTTTCCTTTCCTAGGATTAGCATAAATTAGAACTGCCATACCCTGTTGATTTTTATAATTATTCGAGGTCATAAATTAAAATTTAACACAGGAGATTAATTAACAAACTCTTCAAACAAGGGATTCGTTGGTTATTCTCATTCAATTGTTGGCATCAAACTGGCATTGCTTGCGAGACAATATTTGCAGGTCAACAATTTATCATCAAGACAGTGTTTTAATTCACAAAAATAAGGATGGGGGGGGGGGGGGAGGGGGCAAAATGTAATTTCAATATCTAGGACAAATGTGTTGATTTTCAATGAAAACGAAAAGAGAATGCCCCCAAAAGATATATTTTTAAAAATCTAAGGGAGGGGGGAAGAAATACTCCACTTTTCTACTCTTGACACCACAGCAGAAAGATCAAGACAAAACACCGTTATCTAGACTTGAGTGTCTTTAAGCACTTGCAGTTAGAAGTTACTATGTTATATAGACATTTTTGATAGACATCAAACATCAGACCATGGCCGATAATTTTTATAGTGAATTTAACTGACATCCTATTTTTGGAGAAAATTGTATTTTGATCTATGATGGCTCTAAAGGGCAGCAACTGTGAACTAGAATTTTTTTTTTAAGAGATTGTACTGACTTGTAATAAAAAATTAACAAATTGTATTTTTTTATGAAACAATAAGTTTCGGAAGCTTTGAAATAGCATTATAAATTAATCATTTTACATTTTAAGCCAAAAAACAAAAGCAAGGTACAAAACCATGATTGAAACGCCTATAATATTTATTATATTTTAAACCAAAGCTTCACATGGGAAATGGGCTCTTTCACCTAAGATCGGGCTTGCCTCTCCACCAAAAACCTCCAAAGACTCCCTCCCTCCCCAAATGTCAGACTATAGTATACATAGTTACTTAACTGTGCGGTTTAATAGCAATCTTATTTTGGTTAGTAAACATTTGGCACATATTTCCTCGAGCTAATATGAAAACGAATTTAAATATTCTCAAAAACGATATACTTAAACAAAAGAAAAATAAAGTACAAAGAATTAAATGCATGCATATCAGCTCTCAATATTTTTCCAGAATAGCTTCTCTTTTAGATCATCAAACTTTGACTGCGGTATTTGAAATGCGAACACATATACCAGACTGAATAGAATACTACACCTGTCACTTTAACGCAGAACATCGTATTATGAATTGGGTCTATTACAACACAAAGAAAAGCTCGCCCGCTTGTATATTAGGCATAAATTGATGAGGCAACAATCTATGCGACCGAGATATAGTTCGAGGAATTAATAAAAATGGGAACGAGGAAAAATGAAAAAAGTTAGTGGGATGTGAGTGCAAGATTAAAAAAATAGTAAAAAATTAAACTCTAAATTATTGCATTAGTTAAGGAATTTTAAGCTGCTTTTGTATTTTACGGTTATTCTTTATTCTGATATTTTTTAAATCTTTATATGCTGTTTAGGATCTGTATGTATATATTTCTTAGTTCCTCAATAAATTTGGCCCAAATAATTTGCTTCAATTAATGTCGACAAAAAATATCGTTTTTCAATCGCGCTTCCTCTCATTAGCAAATATTGTTGCCAATTTTCGATACAAATTTGCCAATTTTCGTACCACATGGACGATAGAAACATGCCTTTTGATCCATCCATACATCACTATGACGTCTCAAGATAACAACACGGAGAATAAACTAACCAAACACACCCTCTTTCAATATCAGCTTCGTCCCCCCCCCCCTATAATCTCTAATTCATATTTTAGTTTTGAAAATCTTGACTTTGGGAACGTAAGATCTGCTAACTAACAGCTGAAATAAAGCCAAATTAATTACTTAACCAGTACGGAATAAAGGATTCCAAAGCGGAAGAAAAACAATGACATAATCTAATGACATAATTTAATGACATAAAAGCAATAACTAGGAGAGGCAAAGAGCGTATTAACAAGTTTCTTTTTCTTTACTTCTTTCAAGGTAGAAAATCGTATTCCATTCCCTTCAAAAAAAGTTAAAAATTTCTAAAATACCTGTAGTGTCGTTAGCGTTGCAATTTATAATGATATTGATATCAACAGGAATGTGATATACATGACACTAATTAGCACAAATATACTTCACTTGCATCACTTTATTACAGAGCGCGAATTTCATACCAAGCAACCTATTGTTTGCATAAGGAAAAATTCAACATAATTTCTTTGGGATTTAACTTCAGAAATGAAAATTACTACCTTGAAGCTTTGTTTTGGAGTAATTAAGCCCGTGGCCGCACTCAAGGTTAGAGGACCTAGTTGAATCCTTCTAAGATTCCCTTTACATTTTACTTATAAAGAAAACTTTACAAACACTCAAACGTAAAATACGAAATTAAAAGGTATTTCCAAAAAAAGTCCGTGAAATTTACGTTAATCTTAAAAGCAAGTCAAACCCGAATAGGGTAGGTAGAGTTCGTAAGAAAGTGTTTAAAGAATTGGAAATTCCTGGGAGGGTGTAAATAGGGTTGAATAGATTGGGACGGAGGAGGAGCGTGTGTAGCTGTGTTGGGCTCAGGCGGCTTAGTGATGCAGTGCGCTATTAAAGTGGTAGTTTGTGAAGAAGCATAACTCATTGTGGTCTAAAATATGGAATAATATTAGAATACCGGTAAAAGTAAAATTGACGGCACTAGACCCTTAAGGTCCAAACCGGCGGTGCTGATCTCCGTTTCGGGGTCCTTCCGCCAGGAAGTGCAATTGGGGGCTGGAGGATTGCAGTCAATAGTGACTGCAATCAGACAAGTTTCTTTACAAAGCATTCAATTTAATTAATATCTGATGGGATTCAATAAGTATTACTTTGATCAATTTAGCAACTATTTATGGTTCTTCTTGGAAACCATGAGATAATTTTAGCCAAATAGAGAATTTTCGGTAAAATAGCTTATCATGCAAACATAAGACAGTGGACGTTTATTGCCAGTTATTTCAAGTTTTTGAAACATGATTATTCTTTTGAGAATGGAGCTGTTGATGCTGGCTATTAATCTGACCATTTTAGTAAGTCTCTAAAGGGCTAACATAACAATTTTAATGTTTTAACAAAAAAAAAAAAAAAAAAAAAAAAATACAAAGCCCACTGTCACACTAAAGAGAAACGTTAAATGAATAACCGATTGACTTTAATAATGGTTTTCATAAGGCTTGAAAAATAAAATATAGTGATGTGTTTTTTGAGTGAAGGTGTTTTTTGCTTTCAAGCAAAAGAAGCCAATTTATTACCATAATATGGGTAAGGCGAGCTCTATTTTAGAGTTAAGCTGGGCTTCGACCAATACATTCATTTTTTTCAAACGAAAATGACCAATTTATTACCGTCATACTGTTAAGCTAAGTTCTAATTTATTGTCAAATTAAGTTCCGACATAAAACTACAGTTTTTCAAACAAAAAACGACCTATTTATTACCGTAGTACTGCTAAGCTAAGCTCTATTTTATTGTCAAACCGACTTACGACAAAAAATAATATTTTTAAAAAATGAAAATGACCACGCGACAGACAGGGAAATTCCTTTGAAATCCTAGAAAATCTATCGGAAAAACTCCCTCGAGCGTCTAAAAAACAAAACAAAACCATTACAGTACATTTTGACCTTTGCACCAGCAGAAGCTTTTTATTTAATTTCAAACAAAATTTTGCCAGACAGAAAAAAAGATTATACAGCTCTTATCTGGAACAGAGACAAACAGAATATTTGCCAACAGGAAGATATTTTTTTGCCAGGAAAACACAGCTGTCAGAGCATCAATTCCTCAAAGAACAAAGTTTCAGTAGACAAATCCTTCCAAAAAATTCCGACACATAGAGACAAATTTATGTTTCTCATAGAAATTGTATGATGTTCATTTTGGCATATTTTTGAGAGAAAAAAAACATTAAAAAGAAACCACAAATGCCAGTTCACTAAATAATGCGGGGCTCGGAAATCTGTGTTTTGGACTCAATTCTTCAAATTTTTCGTTTTTCAAGGATTTTTAGAAAGCTAAAGAATATGCCCTTTCAAATGGCCCATCTCTCTAAAAGCAAAACCCTTCCATACAAAATGCTGAGAACAGCCACAATTAAGTAACAATACTTCAATAGAAAACTCAAAAAAAAAACTATCACCAAGGGTATCTTTATGTTTCAAGTTAAGTTCATGCATAATTCCTCATTCGAAGTGCCCTCAATCGAATGTTAACAAGCAGTGACCAAGTCTTTTCACAAATAACAAACTGGGGCAATCAAGTTTAACACTCCCTAACATTGTACTGGAAGCAAAACACATCATCACTCCGACAGTGAACAACCATATTACTGTTAATTTAAAAGTTGCTTAATCTCTTTGTGTAGGTGCGGTAAGAAGCCTGTATAGGACATCCCTGTATTGTTCATATCTTGACTATCCTCAACTAGGAACCGCTTCATGATTATTTCCATTTTGTCGTGTGGCTTTGCAAAGATCATCTAAAAAAAAAATTATACATGATAAAAATATACTTTTTATCTCTTATAAGTAAAAAAACTTCTTTATTTTAATTTGTAGTATTTTTTAGTATTTTGCTATTTCTTTATTTTCGTTTCTCTTTATATTAGTATAATAATTAATTTTGTCGGCTTTAATATAAATGAATATGCATCTTATTTTTCTTTTGATTGGTCCGACCCCCATCCCCTAAGAAATTAAGACCCAGAAATATAATTTGTTTTCACTCTAAAAATAAACTCAATTTTTTTTTCTTCAAAATTTGCTACATTACTTTTCTTTTTACCATGGTCATCCCAATTGAAGTTACATTATACTCGTTTTAATTGATTTTCTTTTCAACTACTAGGTCAAGATTCTCAAGGCATAACCAAACTTCTATGTTCAAGATTTAATGGAACCTGACGTAAAATCGTCTAGAACACGTTGTGTTGAACAGAAAATAGCAATATCAAGCTGCTTCCCAATGACCATAAAAAAAAACAAATAAAAAAAAAAAAAAAATAAATAAAAAAAAATGTTAGATCAAAACTTTTGTTAAATTTTGGATTACCAGATTGTGTTAATTGGGCGGTTTTGGAGTCTGTGGTTTGAAAATTCGTTAAGACTAGGAATAGATAAAGGTAAAGAAATATGTTAGGAAACGAGAAAATCGACCAAGCGAATGGCTTCACTTACCTAGGTAGTAGCAATTTCAGTAAAGAAGGTGGATCCAGAAAAAAAAGGAAAAAGTAGAAGAGTCAAGGCACAGAGAAGAAAAATCTAAGGGTAATTTTAGGTGCTCGTTCAAGGCACGAATATGAAAATCAGCTTTAGAGAAACTGAAGTTCGGTCCATTTGCTTATTTCTATAATAGAAAAAAGTTAAAGAAAGCTAGGTCATATTTTACAGATGAAGTGAAATAAGTAGCCAAAAAATTAAGCTTTTTGGCTATCCAGCTGGGGCCTTATAAGAGCAGGACAATTTTTAAAACAATATTTTGATTACTTTCAATTTTTCAGCAACATAAGATGTAGGCTATTATGAAAAAAAACACCTTTTTAAACAAGCAACATAATTGCCGAATATCAACTCTCGTCAGGGTACTGAAACGTAAAATTAAAAGTTATAATCCACAAATAAAAAACCGAAAAGGAAACGATCAAAAATGGGGCTATTAAGGCCAAACGAGGTTACTGAATAAGCATACCAAGTGAATATTTCGAGAGGACATCAGCCTCTCTTCTTCATCGTGAAACAAAATAATATATTCAAGAAAAGTACCGAAGAAAAAAAACAACAAAACAAACGCGGAAAGTCAATGCAAAAAAAAACAACAACGAAAAAACCAGAAAATCAAAAGATGAATAAAATTTCATTAAAGCCTAAAATTTATAAGAATTAAAACCAAATACCTAACAGTCATAAAGCGAGTCATTCGCCAATATCCACGATTTTTACAAAATCCCAAAAATTATGAACAGTTATCAACGGATACTAGCGAACAACTGAGAAATAAAAGAAACAAATTTCATTCGCTCAAACCAAAACGAACCAGCAATTAAATAAATTGGAGAACTAGGTCACCTGATCTCTGATTTTAATTATTGCATTCCTTGCAGACACTCTTCGAGACCTAAGGAGTTGATGTGTTTAATCAGCACATCCAACACATCAGACCCTATCCCAACCCTACGCGTCTGATCATGACCCTATGCAAAAAGGTGAGAACTCTGGTGTCTACAGAATTCCATGCTCGTGTGGTCTTAACATCAGAAGAACTCACCAACGGCTAACGGATAGATTAAATTCGCATTCTACCTCAATTGATAACACCTAAAAAGCGGAAAAGACCGGAAAATTTTTACTCTGCCTTTGCAGAACATATCTTTGATTTTCCGGAACATACTATTTTGTTTAACCAAGCTAGTTTAATTTCGCATGATAAAGGTATTATCCAGAACTACAGGGAAGCGCCTGAAATTTTTAAATACCGACATTTAGGTCTAGCTTTGAATAGAGATTCCGGCGATTTAAGAATAAACAATTCATATTTCGGTTTTCTCAAAAGAGAAGCCGACACTTTAGTAATCCCTGAAATCAGCCTTGAGCCACTTTCCCAATCATATAATCAAATCGCTTTTTACAGTTTCGTCATGACAACACCATCATAAAATGCCTCATGACACCAAAGTACGGTTTTAGTGTCATTTCTGGAGTGTAAAGACTTGAAACCGTAAAGGCACCTACTACTGAAATCTCTCTGATCAGAAAACCCTTAAACTGGTATTCAAAATCCCCCTCTTGAATACTCACCACCCCACTACCCAGTAATATTTGAAAGTGGAAACAACTGAGTTTTGAAAAAACTACCAAGTAAAAAAATTCACTGAAATACAAAGCTGATTCATTAATCATAGATGCTATTTGTTTTCATTTAAACACTACACTTAGTTACGAAACAAATTCTGGGAAATTAGAAAAAGTGCTTGATACCTGAACAGGTCTTATTTTTCCCCTTCCTTTTTTTCCCACCACTAGCTGGTCACTGGAAAATTGCAGGAGCGCTGAAATGGGTAGTCATCCGAGGTTCTCGGAGTTAGTCTTTTATTTCTCCCACCCCAAAAAGACGATTGCCATTTCCTGGTTGATCTTATGTAGAACGACCCAAACAAAATGCTTTGATGTAACTTAAAAAATCAAACTGAAAGAGCTTGGGGAACGAGTAATCAGAGTTTGCACTTGGCAAAACCTTGGCAAAAATCTTATCACACACACACAAAAAAAATGTGGTTCCGAAAATATCTTTCAATTTGTAAAAGCTCTGAGGTTACCAAAATGGGTAATATAAGTTAGAAACTACGAACGAAGTGAGAAGGCAATTTTGAGCTGGGTTGCCACTGATGATAAATTTCAAGCCGGGTGAGAAGGCGATCCTATTTTTCGAGCCAGGCTGCCAGGCTGCCACTTCTAAATCTTCAACTTCCATTTCGTCAATAAAAACCTGAGTTTACTCACTTCTAGCACGGAGCATTTCAGTGAACCCCCCCCCCCAAAAAAAGAAGGTGAATTTCATCCACTCTTACATGAATAAAAAAAAAAACTAATGCAACAGGCTTTGTAACGATATCAACTAGTTAAAAAATATTACTAAAAAAAGATAATAAAAATCCCGTTAACAGTTAGCCGATTAAAATCGTCGATGCCCATAAAGACTTCATCTCTCTGATGATTTCTGACAAATCATCATCATTGTAATCGTTATTTCTTTAGAATGACATATTCTTTAATAGAGGTGCAATAAATTTCTTCTGTGAAAGAATTCCATTCATCGCTAGCTTGCCCACCCTCAACTGTGCTGTGGAAATTGCGACCGATTTGAGTCGTTTTTCCTTGGTATTCTTTTAAGAGTGTCTTTATATTCAAAGTCCATTCTCACCATACAAAAAAAAAAAAAAAAAAAAAAAAAAAAAAAAAAAAAAAAAAACACCAATATAGAGTATAGGGAATAATAGATAGAAAGTATAAGAAAATTGGCAGACAATTACCTTCATACTCCTAGGTCTTTCATCAAGGATTTGATCTACAACACTTCTCACCCATTCTGACATTGGGTTATCTAACTCAGGAAGGTGGTCAAGTTGCTCGAAACGTAGGCCTATTTCATTGAACGAATTGACTCCTAGCACATCCCTTAGCCATTCGTTGCTGACGGCACTACCAATCCAAATAAACATATACACTCCATTTTCTGAAATAAAAAGTAGATGCAATAGAGCATTACACGTGTCCCGAGACTATGGGCTCATCTAAGTCTATTCCCGTTATTTACACTCATTTCCTTATTATTAAGAGATAAAGAGATGTAGCGTCTTTTTTTTCAGCGTTTCAAGAACAAACGTTCTCGAAATAAGACAAGTATTCCCCCCCCCTCCAAAAAAAACGCGTTTTCTTGACAAATATTATATATATACATATACATATATATATATATATATATATATATATATATATATATATATATATATATATATATATATATATATATATATATATATATATATATATATATATATATATATATATATATATATAGCATAATCAAGAAACATTCTTAGGCCAAAAATCGTTCTGGAATAAATCTGCATTGATGAAATACAGCCGCTTATAACTTAAAAACAATTGCTAAACAGTTGTTCAATAAATTTTATTGTAATTAATTGCAATTACTTACTGAAAAAGCGCAATTATTAGCCTTGTGTTCAACAGAGCTTATTGTAATTAATTGCAGTAGCTATTGAATAAGCATGATTATTGTGCTCTATTGGACGCAGTTTGGATATCGAAATTAATCTCTTACAAAAAAAAAAAAAAAAAAAAAAAAAAAATTAGCAAACTCATAAAACCTTTGAAATTAACCGAAAATATTCCTACCATACACTAATAAATAAAAATAAAAAGTTTATTTAATTGAAAGTTACGAGCAACAGCAAAACTTAAAACGAACAGAAATTACTCCGTATATGAGGGGACTGCCCCCTCCTCAACCCTTGCTCTTTACGCTAAAGTCTTGAAGTCCTTCAAAAATACATTTCATTCAAATTCAACGGCCGTTTAATGTTCCTCCTTACTTTCAGTTGAATAGACTTGTTTTTTATTATTTAATTTCTTAGTGTTTTTTTTTTAATCATACCATAAAATCCCCTTACCTCCCCCTTGTGTAAAATTTCCCCAAAAAACTCTCCTCCCAAGGAAAATCCTCCCAGGGAAAAATCCCCCTCGCAGAAAAGACCACCCAAAAAATTTCTGTATACTTCCCAATTACCAATACTATACGTGAAAAAGGGGCAAATTGCGTAACTTAGAGCCCTTTCCCCAGAAACTAAAGAAGTTCATGTCATCCTCAAAGACATAGTTATTGGACCTTTCAACTATGCCGAATCAAATGGCTATCTAAAAATTTTGGTCAGATGTCTTTGGGGTAAAAAGGGGCATAGGAAGGAGGTTATTTGCCCTCCAATCTCTTTGGTCATGCAAAAAGGGCACTAGAACTTTTGATTTGCGATCAAATCAGCCCTCTCTCGATCTTCTAGGACCTATGGTTCTATAAGATCACCCCTGGGAATAAGAAATAACACGCACCCATTATCTTCCTTCAGGCGAGAAATTCGAAATTACACATTTTTGTATATAGGAGCTTGAAACCTCTACAGTTGTGTTCTCTGGTACGCTTAGTATAACGATGTGATTTTCATAAAGATCACTTGACTACTTGGGGCTATTCCCCTCCCCCTTCTTTTTCGAAAACCGGGCAAAATTTCTCAGCATCGTAGCTATTGGTGGGTAACATTAAACTCAATGAACTGTACGTATTTGGAATCAGCGTAAAAACCAATTGTTTTGATCTATCTATTATTAACAAAATTCTGCTTTTAAGAGTTTCGGTTACTATTGAGTTACTACATAGGGGTACTATAGTTTGTAAGTAAGACTGTTTTACAGATAAATATTTCACGAATTTTCCATCTGCAAAAGGACGATTTGCAGCTTATTAAGCTCTGAAGCACAATAGGCAAGTACATAATTGCAATAGCAATTATGTAACTGCAATTGACTATGAAATGATGAAAATTAAACAAATCTTATTGCGATAGGTTTTAAGTTCAGTTTTAATTGCGATAAGCTTATAGAACGCGAGTTAAGTCTATCTAGACAGTTACGTACTACTCTTGCTATTACTAGCAATTGATTGTAGTCCCAAGCCACTTAGGGCAAAAACGGCTGCGGATGCGGCCGCTCTATCTCCATCTCAATTTATTAAAAGTTTCACTCTTCACACCCTCCCATGAAGTTCCAACCTCCTTTCAAACTTTCGTTATGATCGTCGTTTCGGAGCCTTACTTTGTATTTTCAAAGATGTTAGCCATCAGAGTTTTTCAAACATTTTAGATTGCTCACCCTTAAGAGATAAGATAATTTTATTTGACAAGTCCATACAGAACATTTTGAAGCCCCTGTTAAGAAAACCCCCTAAGGGCTTGTTGGCAGCAGGTGGGAGTCTTCTATTCTACATATTCCAAAACCACTATTTTATATTATTCTACACTGCAATAATACTCAACTCGCACATACACAACAACCATCCTACTTACGATAAATAAAAATTCAAATAGGGATAAAATCCTTTTAATAGACAGTGTTTCACAAACAGTGATATAAATTAAAAAAAAAAAAAAAGGTATTTCGGTCGCACATCAGTAATAAACCGTTACTGCATATGTAACCGAAATATCTGGTATTTTTGTGAATTTCTATCACTGTTTGTGAAACACTGTCTATTAAAAGGATTTTATCCCTATTTGAATTTTTATTTATCGTCATGGAAAGGCAGTGTGGTCTCCAAACTTATCTACATCCTACTTACATAAAACACAGATAATTACTATTATTTTGCAAAGAAATTCTTTTCGTTGTAGCCTTGAAGGTTACAAGATAACTTGCATTTCGTATTGAAACTTGAATTATATTCCATAAACAGGAAGGAAAATTTCTTATTTCAAAATTCTAAATTGAAGGACTAGATTCGATGCTCCTTCTCTATTATGACTATGGAGATTAATGGAAAAAATATTTTCGAAAGAAGACGGAACAAGCAATATCAACTCAGCTATACCCTATCAAAGATCTATGTCAAGTCAGCATAGAGTGGAGGAAAACCATCCTCTTAAGGATTTTTCTGGTAACCTTCTTCTTAAAGATTCTTAACAATTAAATCGAAATGAAAAGAATTTTGATATTTGGACATTTGGATAACAACGTTTGAAATATATGGAACCCTTTCTTACATCAGTGCACCCCCTTTTTCCTACTGTTCTTCTCAGTTTCTTGATTTATTCGCATATAACCTTATGCTGCATTCTTTTTTGCTGCTTATTCGATTTATAAATTTGTTCTGTTATATCTATTTCTGTTGCTATCAAAGATATTTTCATCCAAAATACTCTTCTTTTTTTTACCAATAGAATTAAAAAAAAATTGATAAATTTGCCCATCCCCCTTGATTTTGAAAAGAACAAAAACATATTGGAAACTGAATAGTCTTATACAGATAGTCTCGTTAACAGAATGAAAAGAACAGTCTTAATTGGAAAATAGTCCCCCATTTTCGGGCAATAGCGTGAATAAAACGAATAGCGCTAATAATGCTAAAGTAGAGCATCGTTCTATTTTTATTATTCGTCTTAATATTGAAGCAATGTATTTTTTAATTTCTTTTCGCGCTAAAGGAGATGAAAGCGTGGTCTCTTCTAGCTGGCTAATAACTACCCATAAGGAAACTGATCAGTCAATTTTACTTTTTAAATCAAAAAGAACTGTGCCCATGCAGGTTGACAAAAGGCGTATCATCATGGTTGCACCATTACTTTAAAGAGTGGCTTTGGTAAAAGTGATGGGACTAAAATAAGACACAATTTTTGACACAAAGTTCCTTTTTTTTTCATAGCACAGCCATTATTGACAAGGTAGTTCGTTCTTTACCAGATTCTTGCTAAGAAAAATAACTTATTGTAAAGCCCCATCTAAATTGGTGAGGTAGCTTTTGAGCTGATGACCATGTTTTAATTTCAAAATAACGCCAAAAAGAACTGTTCATTTTTGGGGAAAACGAGAAGAAAGGTATTAGTCCTAATCAAGGCCGGAACCAGGACGGAGGAGGGTTCAGGGTTTTGTCCAATCCCGATACTTTTGTCTGACTCATAAAAACGTGAGAAAATGAATCTAAAGAACTGTTGATGCGTTTTTGTACCCCCCCCCCAACAAAAATAACTCCCCCAAACAAATAATAGTATTGCACTCCCCCAAACCAAATAATAGTATTGTACTTCCCCCAATTTTCTACTCCCCCAAACATAATAGTATTGCAGCAAAGCCAGGGTACAAGCTGGGAAGGGCTATAAGAAGGAAAGAAGGACATGGTCTTTCAATCGTGTGTGGTCTCTACTAACGAATAGACTATTAAAAGAGAGGAGAAGGTATTAAGAATTAAGACAAGTTGAATCTCTCTCTCTCCAGTTTATGTACATGCTTCCTGAGGGTGGAAACCCTATGACCCTTTTAACACCAATATGATGAGGTTTTAAGGAAGGAAAAAATATAACGCTCACTGGAGAAAAAATATAACGCGTGCTGGAGGAAAAATAAAACACGCGCTGGAGAAAGTGACTGATAGGTTTAAATTGTCTCACCTAAGATATATACTGCGTCTTGTTTCATTCTATCGTATGAGCATCGAATTGGTGCTGGGAAGGATGATCCCTCGTTTTCGTTCGGATCTTGCATTTGATGAATGGGTAACAGCCTTGGGTAGAGAAAGAAAAGGCTTGTTCTTGCGTCCATTGTCTGCGCAATATGCATAGCCAACGCACGATCATCAATCATGATATCCAGGGCTATAACGAGGAATCAAAGGAACTAAAATATTGATTCATTAACTAAGCTTCGACGTCATTCCCATCGCATTAGTTTTAGCGGATTTTAAACGAAAACCAACTTCTCAAGAAGATTTTCAAAAAAAAAAAAAAAAAAAAAATAATCAAGCAATGATTCTTTTCCAGACTTATAAAGTCAATTATTGTGAGACCCTGTTTTGCTAAGGCTGTTTCTGTTTTTATTATTGTAATATACACGTTTTTATAAGAAATAGCTTCTTTAATTTTACGCCTATCAACAGTATTTAATTGTGTATAATTGTCATTTTCACTACTGTTACTCAAGAACGGCATGATTAGGAAAAATGTGCAATTGCTGGACCGTATCAAGGGGGGGGGGGATAGGTCAGGGTTGCCAATTCACGCAAATGTAGCGGAGGTAAAATATATTTTTTGAATCTAGGGAGTGGGTGAGCAATTTTGTTCTCCGATTTTTTTTCCAGTGAAAATAATTTTTTTTAATGAAAATATAGAAGGGGGCAACAAAAGATATACATCCCCCCCCGCCTCGATTGGCATCCCTACCCTACTTAGCTCGTCAAAACCTTTGTTTCAATATGTTACAAAGAAATTAGTAACAAATTAAAATTTGCCATTTGCTACAACTTTTGTTTCCATTTTTTTTTTTTTTTTTTTTTTTTTTTTTTTTTAAAAATTTCAACTTGTTTCAATTTTGTTGCTTAAATATTTGTTTCAAAATATTTGAAGATAGGTCGTTTAAATTATTAAATAGTAACTTCAAAAGGCCGAAAAAGAACAGGAAGCACGAATCAATCTGGTTGGAGGGGAGTGGTGTTGAACCCCCCTAAAAAATAAAAATGGGGCGAATTGTATAAAGGACTAAGAAGAACTGTGAGAATTATCATAAAAGCCTTGCGATTTCACTTATAATATGGCTATATTTGTTAGACAAGGATAAATTATTTTATTCTTCTGCCGAACTTTATGTCTCGTAATTTCAATTACATCAACTATTTGAAGTTGCATCTATACAGCGTCGATTATAAATACAAAAGACTAAATACAAAAACGATTATAAAGATATAAAGACTAAATACGAAGATTAAATGTAAAAATTCGACAAGACCAGAATTTACTTTGATCACATCCGAATTTGAGAAGCTTTCTAAGTCAATTAAATGTCAATAACTGTAGATCATTGTCATTTTTCATTAGTAAGATATAAAAAGGGTATAACTAGAAAAATGCAATCCAACCAAGGGGGGAGGGGTCCAGTTTGAACCCCTTACCGATCTTCACAATTTTGACTCCTAATTTGAAGAAAAACGAAGAAAAAATAGTATTTCAGTTAATTCCCCTTCAAATTAATCATTTCCGGTCCTTAATTTACTTGAGACGATTAGATTCAGTCTACCAGAGAAAACTGTTTGTTTTACATATAAACGATTAGTATTTATGTAAAAATTAAAAATGGTTGCTGTTTTTGAAAGAATAAAAATAATAACAATACGTGGGAGACACTATGGCGCTATCTCTGATAATTGTGTATGACTAGAGACATAAAAGATCGCTTGTAGCTCCTCTATATGGTATGAACAGTAACAGAAATACAGCCTATACCGACGCTTAAGAATATTAAAGATGGTTTAGAGTAACAAAAACAAAAGAAGCTCTAAGAGCTGATAGTATAAAAAGGCTTAGCGTGATGGTGGGCTCTGTGAAATCATTGCCTTTTATTGTTGTATTTACAAATATTGCCTTGGAGTTTGGAGAGGAGGAACTTCAAACAGGGATGATGAACTGTACGACTTCAAGTAAAACTGCGTCTCGTGGTAGACAACACACCCTACCAATGTTCTGTGTTTCCTGCAAGCCTTCAGATCAAACATAAAACATCCTACTAACGATGAGCGTAAAAACTGATTCGCAAACTAGAATAGGTTGATAGACATGTCCTTTGTGTTAAATTTGCTTTTGAAATTACAAACCAGGATTCTCAACGTCGCAGCCATAAATCGTTAATGCTGCATGTACGCCCTTGCTTACAATAATTTTTGTCGAACTTGGATAGGCGATTTGCAAATTTAGATTTTGAGCTCACGTTGAACAGTGCAGCCCAGGCAATCTTCAGGATTCTGATAAAATTTGCATCCATAAGGACCTATTTATTACGCAGAACTTTGGAAATAATTTCTTAGCAAACTCAAGGAATTACAACTTCACCTGTGTCCACCTTCACAATTTCGGTCTAGATCAAGTTGTCTGTACTCCTCGGTTGCAAGTTACACTAGTCAAAATTGTTTTTGACTATCAAATACCAGAGAACCTAACTATAACTTGGAGTTTTGTAAGTTGTATTGGCTTTGAAGAGTCTTCGACTATTCCAAATCAATTAATTAAAAAAGGACTTTTTCCACGAATTAAGTTTTCCAAAAAAAGGTAAAGAACTCCATTAAGCCAAAAAATGAACAAAAATAGAATCAAATAATCTACCAAGCATACAACTACCACAAATCAGTATCAATAAATAAATGAATTCTAAAAAAAAACAACAGAAATTAAAATAAATAACAGAGTCAAACTCAAAACGAGCAGAGATTGATACGAGTAGGGTTCTAAACCCCTATGTTTTCTAAAAGCCAGAATATAATTTGTACTTTACTGAAAAAAATTCAAATGAATTTACTGAAAAAATATGTGCATTGTCAGTTTAATATACATATGCTAATATTTATTCCTTAAAATCTTGATTAATTTTTGATTTCTTAAAGTTATAAAATGAAAACATTTAGAAGATTTTTTTTTATATATATATATATATATATATATATATATATATATATATATATATATATATATATATTGACAGATAGCGAAAAGTACTGAATAAGGACTTACCACCAGACAAAGCATCATTTTTAATCAAACACATAGAAAAGAGAGGCAGCAGTTTCAACTGCTCGGGCAGGATGAGTTGTACAGTATTCGTTTGGGTATTTGTGTTTTTCCTATAGTTGGCCAGAATCTGAGCAGCACGTTTAATCATATTTTCTCGAACGCCCTTTGGTGATGAATCCAATACTGTTGACACGGCTAACATGAAAAAAAGAAGCATATAGCAATTTTACTTGCTTAAAAAAAGAAAAAAAAACTAATATATGTATTAGTTTTCTAAGGCTCATTTAAACAACACTAAGGCCCTACTTAGCGGGGAGGGCATCAGGTTTGAGCCCCCCTCCCCCCGCCAAAAAATTGGTTTGTCCGACTCGTAAAAAAGAAAGAAATATGTTTATATACTATCCAGGGTTCATTGCCTCAAACCCTGGATAATGTAAGCAATGATCTTTGATTTAGAATAAGAGGGTAGACAATAATAGAGAAGATAGTAGTAGCAAAAAGAGTAGATAAGAATAAAAGAGAGGATAAGAGAGTAGAGCCGAATAAGAGAGCGAGCCAGTTTTCTGTTTAACATACAAACTGCGTTAGACCATGGTTGCCACTCCTTGAGATTTTCTCAAAATCATATTATTTTTATTGTAAGCTTGGGATCTTGGGAAAACTATATCTATTAAACATTACTGTCAGAAGAGTATATAATTAATCATAATGCAATAAAATATAATTAAATTGTCAAGCTGATACACAATTGTGACACTCATTTCAACTTTCTACGATTTGATCGTAACGATTACGATTGAACCCCCCTGAAATTTTTGTCCGGCTTGTAAAAAATTAACAGAAATGCACATGAACAAATTTTTGACAGGTTAAAAAAAAAAATCGCAAAAAATAATAATTTGTAATTAAAAAAAAAATGCGATTTTTACACTCTTATTGCTTTTCTTATAATTTTTTTTTTCTAGGGCTCGAAACCTAGATTGACTTTCTAAGATTATACATATTAAACTTCTTAACAATCATGAAAATAAAGAAATATCTGGTGGGCCAGTTTGAATAAGAATTGGACAAACTAGGAATTTCCAAGTATATTTTGAGATAAAATAAATTTTATTTACAATACAATATTTATTACTCCCGGATACCATCTACAAAACCAAAAGGAAAAAAAGAAGCGTTTTCAAGTTTTGTAGAATGGACACTAAAAGATGTAGCTCAAACCAATATACTTAGTTTGTGCATTCTTAAGTATCATACCCGCACATAGGTTGGAAGGAGTTCCCCACTTCAAAGGTGGGCCCAAAGGACATCTCCCTATGGTATATCGAAAAATCGTGGCAGATAACTTTAAATTGCAAATTAGTGGGTAGTAGCATACAAGAAAAGTGTACTAGCCTAAAACAATATAAAAAGCTCTAACCTTGCTTTAACATTAAATTAATAAGGGCGTCTGAATCTACCAGTTTATATACGTCTGAAAACTGGTTTACAGTGGGCAGAGCCAAGTTGTGAATTCGCACCCTCCTTTTCCCATCTAGGCTAGTGTAAAGAAATGCCAATTGAAAATAGGCCTCTTCATCCTGAATTTTGTCTTCGTATTTGATTTCCACAGTAATTGCCTATAAAGAATATTAAAAATTTAAATTTGAATATTGAATTGAGAATTGAATAGAAAATTTGAATTGAAAATTCAATACTGAAAATAGGCCTCTTCATCCTGAATTTTGTCTTCGTATTTGATTTCCACAATTATTACCTAAAAAGAATATTGAAAATTGAAATTTGAATAATGAATTGAAAATTGAATTGAAAATTTGAAATTTGAATTAAAAATTGAAAACTGAATATTGAAAATAGGCCTCTTCATCCTGAATTTTGTTTTCGTATTTCATTTCCACAGTAATTGCTTAAAAAGAGAAGCAACTAAAGCGAGAAATGAGAAGCAAAAGAGAAATGAGAAATGAAAAATGAGAAGCAACTGAAAAATTAAATAAAAAATCTAAAGCTGAATTGTGTGTAAATTCTATGATTATCTACTCCATCATGCTTTTCAAAGCTGTTTCCGCAGAAGAAACCGCACCAGGGGGGGGGGTCAAGAAAAAGGCAACAGTTAATTGTACTCTTTATGCTAACTCTATAGTCTGATTTCGCGGTTGATGTCGCATGTGCCCAGGTATGGAATATTCTACGACAGGAAGTTGAGACTCGAAGAAACTCCTGGCGAAGAGTTGTGTTTTTTTTTCTATTTTTTTATCAAATTTATTATAAATTAAAATATGGATTTCTATTACAGCTTTTAGTTATTTATTTATTTCTTCGTCTTTGGTGAGTGTATTAGATCCTAATTCCGTCTCCAACTGAATAATTGAAAATTTTTGTTAAAGTTAATTTAATTAATGTTAATTAATTAATGAGGTCAACTGAGACCCACACGCAAGAAGGAGGAGGATCATAGTGTCTTATTTTCTTTTGTTTCATTTTATGTTTCTTCAACAAAATTACTCCTAGAGGACAAAGAATTTTTTTTTTTTTTTTTTTTTTTTTTTTTTTTAAGGTGGATTGCGACTGTGCCAAGTATATGATGTGTTAAATTTATACTCAAGCTTTGAGTAATCATAGTTTGGAGTTACCGACTTCTGTGAAAATGATAATAATACCAGGGTCAAAGGAAGGGTAAATAAAAAATTGTAAATGATTATCTACCTAGTTCTGCCCTAGGAATGATGTATGGACGGAAAGATGGTAGACTTTATCTATCAACAAGTGAAATGAAATCATTTTTATACAATCCTAAAAAGGGCTTATGCCAGATTTGCCTATCACACGGATTATCTGTGTTGGCTTTTTCTACAATTAGCCATGTCTTGATGCCAGCAACTCCTTGATTTTAACCGACTGGTTACGGTCGTAACCAGTTTCACAGTCGTAACCAATAAGCATATTAGTACCGATAACCCTTCAGGATGCATCTGCCTCAGAACCCAAGTTTTACGCAGGGAATGCCTGAATCTTCTTCTTCTTGATCTTTCAGCTGGACCAGGCGTTTTCTTTTGACCTAGCATCCGAAATCCAGATGTTACGTGGAAATTTATTTAATCGTAAGTTCCACAGACCCACGGCAGAATGTGTGAATGGCAAAGATGAATAATTTACTGCGATAGCACCTGATCTTTTTAGTATCGAGTGGAGTATTAATAAAAAGAGCTGAAGAGAACAAGTTCAAAACTGATTCGTGTGATGAATTTCAGGGCTTTGAAATATTATTGTAATTTTGTATCCCTTGCCTGTGTTTCAGCTCTGGAGGCAGTTTTCACAATCCCTGAGTTTGACATGACGCTCTTCAAAAGAGCTGGCTTTTTGGACCATAAAATTCATGAAAAAACGAGCCATATAGACAAAAAGTTAGCTCATCAGTCCATCTCCTCACTTCTCCAGCAATTCATTTCCAAGCAGAGAAGTACAGAAGAACTCCCTCAAATCCAATTGAAATCCACACCTTTCTATATTGACGTCAATAATTAGACAAACCAAAATGGATCACCAGAGATTCGTGATGAAGAAGACAGCTTGTTTGCTAAGTTTCGAAACACGACTGGGCTACGGATGAGCTCTTCGAGGCAAAATACGAGCAGCATAGCTGGCACGGCAGTTTAAGCATAAATTGCCCGCGCGGCAATTTAAGCATAGCCCGCGAAGCAGATGAGAGTTACCGTCTTCTTTAGCAAGAGACGGATATTGGAAAAAATAATTCTGGTCTACTACAATTTTGGATTGACCACTTTTATACTTACCCGGAGTTAATTAAATAGCCTGCATGCATCTCTCGGTACTTGCAACATCTATATCTAGTGAGACTGGATTTAGCATTGCTGCGAACTTTATGTGAAAGCAGTGATCACGAATGACTGCAAAAACACTCGAACTTAAAATTTTTTAAGTGATAAATTTTAGTCTGTGTTCTTTTTGTATATTTAGATGGGCTTTTTTTTCATTAGAAATGTCGACTTTACTAGACCCCGGCGCCGCGCCGGCGGATCGACCGAACGCCACCGAAGTGTCGCAACGCCACCGGCGCGCCACAGGCACGCCACCACCGGCAAAGGCGGCGGCGTTCGGTCGACTTTAAAGTAATTTTGCAGCAATTCTTTATTGCGTCAACCACAAAGTCGGAGCTTTTCCTTCTCGTGCGGTTTAGTATTTCGATTTTCCTGATTAGAAATCAAGCAGGGCTTGCAGTATCCCCGAATTTTCGGGTATTTCCCCGAAAATGTATGCGTCACCCCGATAAACAATTTGGTTCCCCGAATCCCCGAAAATCACGCAATCACGGTGCCACCCCTAGCGATTTGTCACCAATGACTTTCCCTGCCAAATATTACTTTGCATACTATAATTCTTCACTACTCTCTTGTTCATTAATTTTCGTCTCTTTTGTTACTGTGCATAAAAACCAGACAGATACAATATGCACTTGCAAATATTGCAATATACACAGTTCTTCATATGTTGACAAAAAAAATATCGTCTTTATGAAATGAGTTCATGTAATTTCGAATGCAGTTTCCCAATCGCTATTTCTTACATCATCCGTAGTCAAGAATTTTATTTTCAAGCTGAATGGAATTATAGAACGCATTCACTACTATACAGCTTAAGCCTTCAGTTGGATTTTGAAATTGACAGCCGACATATGTGTTTCTACTGCTGAATTGTAATTTTGCAGATTTTCTTTTTTTTTTCTGTTTTTAGATAAAATTCTCTTTATGCTTAATACTCAATTTTTGAACGCATCATAGAAAATACAATATTCTTTCTTAAACATTTTTACCCCCCCCCCCCCAAAAAAAAACCTTCTATTGAGACAAAATTTAGCTATAGACTAAGCTATGTACAAGGTTGGAGAATTAAAGATTGAACCGGAAGTTACCCCAAAAATATGATTCATACATAAATTGTAAATTATTGCCTATAAGGGGGGATAGGGGCTATCATTTTTAAATAATAATACCTCATTTTTTTTTTTATTGAAAGCAGGGATGCCAAAAAGATAATCATTTTTTTTTTCATTTAAAGTGGAAACGGAAGAAAATGATATCAAATTCCCTGGGAAACCATTGAAATATTTTTATAGACCCAGGGCCCCCCATTGGGACTTGTTCATTGCCTTGGGTATTTTGCGATTTCTCATAGGCTACTGGCCCCAATTTTGCTTTTGTGTGTGCTGCCTTTCAATTAGATTCTTTGGATCTTATTGAATGCCATGGCGCATCTATGACTCAGTTTTCCAATAATTTGATGTATATCGTAATAATTTCGACATTTTTGTTATTCTCTTTATACCCCTCACTCATACCCTCAATTTTTTTTCAAGGAACACTAAGCTGTTTAACGTTATTTTGCGTGTTTGTTCGAACCATATAGTGACCTAGTTAATTATTAAGTAAATTATTTTTCTAATGAAACCTGAGAAGGTATTCTATCAAGGTGGTATCCAGAGGGGGGGGGGGGGGTAGGGAGGTATTAAATTTAAATGATAATATCTCGAATTTTTTTTATTGAAAGAAGGGACCCCAAAAAGTTAATTCTTTTTTAATTAAAAGCAGAGACGGCATCCCATCAAGGTGGTATCCAGAGGGGGAGGGGGGTAGTGAGCTATCATATTTAAATGATAAAACCTCGATTTTTTTTTTTTTTTTTGAAAGCAGGGGTGCCAATAAGTTAATTATTTTTTTTAAATTAAAGCAGAGACGGTATCCTATCAAGATGGTATCCAGAGGGGGGAGGGCATAGGGGTTATTATATTTAAGTGATAGTACCTTGATTTTTTTTTTTTATTCAAAGCAGGGATGCCAAAAAGTTGAAAAGTTGACAAAAATTAACAAGATTTTCGTGAGTTATACTTGATACAGCACTTGCATGGTTTTATCGTCCAAAGGGAAAGGGACATATGCGTCCAACCCGTTTTTTTTCTTATTGATGAAACGGGTTTACTTTGAAAATATTCATTCATAAGTACCAGGCAGATTCACACTAAAACGAATTGGTGTGACGAAAGCGATGTCGGCATCCCCACCTAACGTTGCGCTCAAGTGACAATGGCGCCCTTGGTCCAGTGCCCAAGTTACATTAAAAGGCCATGTCATAATAAAGGCTTTCAATTTGGGAGGTTCAAGTAGGAGTCTTTGACAGTCTTATGACCTCAGGGTACTAGATGTTGCAAAGTTCTTACGTATCTACAGTGGTTTAAAAAATTCGATCACCCCACAAATGATTACCAAAAATATGCACAAGTATAACATGTAACATTTGGAATATTATAACACTTTTTTCAAAGCTTTGAAGAAAAGCAAAAAAAGGCTAAATACCCCTAACTACGCTTGAAAGCCATTTTAAAAAGAAACTCTTTGGAGATTTCCATGGAAATAACCATAGCAGACGCTTTGAGCCTGGGTGGGGACCAAAGAGGAGTCTTTGGGTATTTTGACCACGGGTGACTTATTGTTGCGACTTTCTTAAATTTTGTAATTTTGTGAGCATTTGGAAATCAAAGCTTAAACTCAATAACTGATACTAAGTGTCCTAACATTTTGCTTGGATTAGATGTGACGAGCTAGGATGAAAATCTCGACATCTTCCTTGAGTTACTTCAGTCTGCATATTATTTCATTTAATTACATTTAAAACGGATGAGCTTTTCATTTTTTACCTAAGAAAATAGCTGGCACTTCATTTTTCTTAATACTGAATAAACCATAAGTGTTTTTTGTTTCATTGTAATTGAATTTCTCAATTTGATAAATTTACTCCTTTTAGATGCAGTTTATAATTTGGAATGAATCCCCAAAAGAAAAATGAATAATATCCAAAAGAGCAGCCAAAAGCAATAAAAAAGCAGCAGTTCAGCCTTAGCCTACATGACATATATTCTATAAAGAAGCCCAAAAAAACTTTAAAATGCATTTTTTTTTAAATTGTTACTAAAAAACCAGTTTTTAATACAAGAAAGCTTTTTAGGAATTCAAAAGAGCAAAAAAACTATCCGTTATCTAAGTCGCCCATTTCAACTGTTTTAAAGGTGACAAAACAGATTTAGGCAAAGGGCATTATGAAAAAATTAAGCTTCTATGTTCAAAGTTATATTCAAAGTTTTTACCCAGATAACTGACGAATTTTGTGATACGGTATTTGAAGTTTTGTATGCAGTAATGCTCGATGAAAAAAACTACTAATTTTGATAATTATTTATGTCAAGAATACATAGCTAATAGATACTTTAACTAATCGTATTATACAAGGGTTCTGAAACACCACAGCCATTTCGTTTCTACCAGATTTCTACTTCTCTTGATGAATAACGAAGAAGACAAGTTTCCAGCCAGCGACTTGTGAATTTTTGAACTCAGGAATAGGCTCGAAAATGTTGTAAATTTAAGCTGTGATTTGAGAAAGACTGATGAAAACATTAATGTTTGCGGTCAACATTGATCGCGCCGCCGACATCTTACCGGCGGCGTGGCGCGGCGCGCTGTTTTTTGCCCCGCCGCCACCCCCTCATCGGCGCGGCGCCGGGGTCTAACCCATAACCCTAAGGAACTGGAAAAAGCGGAAATATCAGTTAAAATGGCCGTTTCAAGTAAAAAACAGGTATTTTCTGTTTTAGATGAAAAAAAAAAAAAAAGCCAGATTTCCGTTTTTCCCACTATCTGTTCCGTTTTTTAACTGCTGTTTTTTACCCTTTCTGTTTGAGCAAATCACAAAGGATGCCGACCCCTTACGTATATATCCAATTTTTTATGATTTCTTGTTTTTTAGATTTATGCTCCATCCTTTTTTTTGTTTTTTTAGACGGGTTTTCGCTTAAATTAATTAATTAATTAAAAGCACACATATATGAGATATAAACTGTTAATTATATTTCAAAATCTGACGTTGAAAGTATTACTGGAATCTTGAAATTTACTTAGAGAGTAAAAGATACAATACAGATGCGTTACCTAATTATGCGTATTTTGGTATTATGCGTAGCCTATTATGCATATATATATATATATATATATATATATATATATATATATATATATATATATATATATATATATATGCGTATTTTGGCAGAATTCTCCGGACAATTAAGCTAGCAATTTCTTTATTTACCATTTCAATGCGTTTTATTCACTTTAAATAGCAATGCTAGTTTGCTACCTCTTTTCTTTAAACACTTGAGAAGGGAAGGAGGATAGAAATGGAGGATAAATTGATAAAAACTATTAAACTTACTTTATTACTGTCCATAGCTCCCATTTCAACATCACTGCTATTGGACATGAAGTAACTTCCATAAAAGTTACACGGGTTTAAACCAGTTGACGTTCGGAGCCTCATGACCACATCAAATGCCGAAGTGAAGCGCACACTTCTCACACAGTCTTCAAACAATCTTTGACCATCTTTCTCAGCCTACAAAGAGATTCAAATTTGAGCATTTGAGTTAGAAATTTGACAGCTAGGCTAAGAGATGATACAATATTTGACCGATTTTTTCCCACCGCAATCACAAAAACAGTCCATTAAATTTGAGCAAAATTTGAAGCTTGTCGTGGGCAGTATAATCAAACCTGTAGGAGATTGCGAAATAAGAATCGGCCTTCAAGATTTTAAAGTTTGTTGCTCTAGAGAGGCTATTAGAGGTAAAAGAAAAAGAAGAAAACTATGTTTACCTCTAACGTTGTGCGTGTAGTGAAAGAAAACGTGATGATGTTCCCATTTGGAAACATCCGCCGGAAGAGCTAACAGTTTTTCCTGATATTTGACATATCAACATAGATAGGCATTGTTGTGAACTCTAATTAGTGAAAAATGTAAATTTTATTATTTGAATGTTTTAAGTTATTCAGAGCTCATTGCCACCTATCTGCAAACAAACCCCTCATGTTGCCATCAAAATAGCTGTGAGTAAAAAAAAACATGAATTTTTAGCATATAAAATGTCTTGGCGGGTTCTCAAGTTTGGCGACGAGATAGATTTGATCCAATAGGATGACGAAGCTGAAGGAATGGATATAATGCCAACTAACGCAATCGGTGAAGCAAGCGACGAGGAAGACATAGAAGACATCAGTGTCGTTATGATGATCGAGCCATTAAAACGTTCTGACGTTCTCACGGTAGATGTCGCTAGTGAGCCGGAAATGTTATTCATTGAAGATGCTAGCGGGGTCAAACCAACACCTGTCCAAGGAGCAAGCAATAACGGAGGGAAGAAAATGTTTATCAGTATCCCAAAATGGAAGAAAAAAGTGGGCTTCGACGATACTCATCAGAGTGAACTTCTACCTAGCTTAGAGGAAAAACCAACTCACCTGGCCAGAAATATTCTTTCCAGATTTTCCTAGAATTCTACAACAAATAAATAAAGCAATATCTCGCCAGTGAAACCCTAAGATATACAAGACAGAAGAATAACCAATACTTCATTTGCACCAAAAAGAATGCAGGCAAAAAGATCGGTTTCATCTGTTTGACTGGATATCAGCGCATTCCAGAGGAAAATGTGTCTTGAAGCAAAGACGGAGGCCTGGAGATCCCTCAGGTGCCACGGGTCTTCAGTCACAACAGATACAGGAAACTAAAGAAGTAGATGCATTTTGTAGACAACTCACCCCTAGAGAAGAACGATCTTTGTCAATCTTCTTCCAAAGAACCTCACTAAGTTTGGAGTTTTCACAGAAAACCTAAGAATTGACGTGCAAATGGTACCATTCTTTGGAAGCCGCTGTGGAAAAATGTTCATCAGTGTTAAATCAAGTAGGTTCGTATAAAAAGTATGGTGCAAGAGATCTTCAGAATGATTAAAAAACAACAAGTTTTTTTTCAACTGAAAGTAAGGAACATAATTAAAACTCAAAACGTACATAAATTATTCCGTATATGAGGGGGGCTACCCCTTCCTTAGCCCTAACTCTTTACGCTAAAGTCTCGAAGTTATTTAAGAAATAAAACTCATTAAAATACAACACTCCTCACATACGAATAATTTTTATTCGTTTCAAGTTTTAATGTTGCTCCTTACTTTCAATAGTTCAATGGGCAAATAGCTTACAGCCCTTTCTGTAAAGAGTATGGGGGCATCTCATCCCCCAAAGGCTTAGTTATTGGATCTTTCAACTTATGCTGAAACAAATGGCTATCTCAAACTTTTGGTCGGATGTCTTTGGGGGAAAAAGGAGCGTGGGAGAGGGGCTAATTGCCCTCTAGGGAGGCTGATTTCCGATCAAATGAACCCTCTCCTGATCTTTTAGAATGACTGGTTCAACATCAATTTATGGATGTTTTATGGTTTTTGTCAGTGAGAATGGAAAAACAGGATTTTTCTCACTTTGATGGATGTTTTCTGGATTATTGATCCACTAACGGGTCATTGACCTCGATTTCCAAGGTCGATTTATTTGTTGTTGTTGTTTTGGTCTCCTTAAAAAAAAAAAAAAAAATAAATAAACACGCATCCGTGTTTATATTGTAACCTTTCTTCTGGCAAAAATACAAAATTTCACAGTCTTGTATATAAAAGCTTGAAGCCTATACAGCAAGGTTCTTTGATATACTGAACTCGATGGTGGGATCTTCATTAAGATCAATTGACTCTTTGGGTATATTTTCTCATTTTTCTGAAGTAGGCTCGTACCTTTTGATGGGCAACATTAAACTTAATGAACTTTATATATTTGGAACCATCATAAATAACCAATTCTTTTGATTTATCTATTGTTATCAAAATTCTGTTTTCTAGAGTATCGGTTGCTATTTAGCCGAGTCACTTCTTACTTACATTTCACGAAGTTGAGGTGAAGGACCAGTTGTCAATATAATGATATCAATTTTCTAGGAACCTCCACGACATATACACTATTTTGAAATTTTTTTTTGCAAAATTTGAACTTTTAGTCAACTTTAATAACAAAGGCTATAGGGCTAGTGACACTGCCAGGGTCAAGTCGTCCCAATAAATATTCATTGAGGTCCATTAGACGAAGAGTTTAAGAGAGAAGCCAGCGAGTCATTTGATTACTGATCCAGCAAATTGACAGCTGAGTGGAAGGACAGCAAGTATATCACTGTGGCCAGAAATTTGAATAATCGAGCCAACTCGTAAAGCCACGAGGTTCAGTCAAGCTGAAAACAATTGACTATAAATTTCGGTAGCCCATACTACCGCAAACCAAGGTTACCACCCGGTGAACAAAAAAATCACTATATTTTAGTAATTTATTAGTTGATTTGGTGATTTTCTTGTTTAAGCAATATAAAAAATCACTGGAAATGAAGATAAATCACTAGGCGGGACAACCCTGTCGCAAACTACAACAAGCACACAAATGGTGTCTACCTGTTGGACAGGTTGTTGTCGGACTATTGTAGAGCACTTAGAGCAGGCAATTATGCAGGCCACTTTTCACCAGCCTTATCAGTTATCCAAAAGCTGCGTCGTGGCACTTGGCCGCAGCTCTGGGACACGAGTGTTCCTAAGTACTTGTTACTCAGTGAATCGTTGCCTCACTCTCGAAAAACCGTGTAGCGATGACTACCAGCCCTCCGCCACCAATTTTGACCCTGAGGTCGAACTCCTCAAGATATACATTTCATACCTTGGTGCCCGTAAAAAAAGCAAAGATGACATGTTCTATGCAAGAAGAGTGTCAGAATACAATGTTCAGATCGAAAACCTTCACCTCCACACTCACTGCTTTCCCATTTTGCATAATGTATCAAATAATTCGTTAATGCTATCAAATTGTTTTCATTATACAACTGAACCTTTCTTTACTTTCAAAAATGGTAGATATAGCTACCAGATCCCCAGGTTCTTCCCTCCTGATAGTTAAGTCACACTATTCAATTAGGTAGCACTAAATAGGAATTGAATCGATTTCTTGTTATTATCACATTTTTGTCATCTTATTTTTGTCACAGACAAAATGCACTCTTTTTGTTCTTAACTTTAGTTCTAGGCACGGATAAAGTGTAAACTTTTCACACCTTAAAACAAACTTAATATAGAGTGTAAAATGGTTTGAGGCCGTTTGGATAGTAGAAAAAATACTTTTTATGGTCTTACTTGGTCACTGGTAAACAAGAAGTTGTTGCAAATGCCTGGTAACGGCCTAAAGAAGGACTAACAAAACAAAACGGTAATGCCTGGCACTTGAAGTTGTTGCAAATGCCTGGTAAGGTTACCGTTGTTCGAAGACAGCATCAGTTGAGGCTCAGACTAAGGACCAATTGCGCTTCATGAATATAGTTGGAACGTTCAATAAAAATCCCCTCGCCATTCTTCGAAAATCCTCCGATTCCCTCCTTATCATTACAATATACCACCGTGTCCAAAAGCTGTCTATGCCGTGAGTTTATCCGCACAAAGTTTGGTGATGCTTTGTCATAGAGACGAAAAGAAAAATGTCTGGCAATATAGATAATCTTGTTCATAAATATAAAGACAAAACCCACACACAAACAAATACAGACACATACATATAGACAGATTGACACGCGTGCACATTTATACCCAAGACATTAGTCATAACAAGGGATTCATTGCGTGTTAAAAGTAAAAAGGGAGGGAAAGTAAACATATTATTTAAATACTAGCCCAAAAACCAAAAAGAAAAAAGTCTCATCCTAAGACAACTATTCATATCAGACAGATCCTTCACGTCATCTCATATCAGACATTCACATTCATATCAAAGTAAGTATTTTAGTGTTTTAAAGAAGTTTCCAGAATTTACTAGTGTTTCCTTATGGAGAGTAGAACTACTAGATACTTACAAAAATTTAGACAAATCCAATGGTGCTTAGACTAAGAAGTCTCTGCACTCCACATTGTTTATTATAGCTTGGAAAAAACTCTCATAGGGTACTAATGATACTAAAAGGGTAGAAACCATAAAAGGATGCTTCTGGTTGGTATAAATCCTGTTGTAAGATAAAACTGAGACATTTCAACTATTATGCATTTTCATGATATAAAGTAAGTAGGGGATTAGCTTGAATATTTCAAAAATACACAACACTCACAACTTAAGCCCCCCCCCCCCCGCAAATTTACTTATAAACCCGGGTAATCTTGATACTACTAAGAAGGATACACCATGTAAAGTGGTGGCATTAAATTCCTTATTCAACAGTCTTTTCAAATATAGTGGTTGCTACTGTGGTAATTATACCCTGAGTGCCCCTAATGAGGCTATATAGAAGACCCACTACCCTAAAAATATTGTAATTTTATAATGTGCAGGATTTTTCCAGTCAATAAATTCTCATAGTTTTGTAATACAGACTTGGTCAAATGGGCCCCCGAGCGGTTTATCTAATAATAATGACCACAAATAATAACGTATAAAAACTTACTAAGAAGTAAGTGTACTTGTACACCGTCCCACCACTCAGCCTAGAAATTTGAGCCAGCGTTGCCACATCAATAAAACTTGGGTTTGCCAAAAACAGATCAACGCCAACACCCAATTCAGCGCATTTTTGAGCCAAATCATTGTAATATGTGATTTGAGGTGCAAGGATATTTTTCTCTTTATCTGTCCCTAGTAGCTTTCTGTCATCACGAACTTTTAAACCTCCTGGCTTCCCAAACTCAGGTAAAGTTGATTGAAACACCAACAGTTTTCCATTCTTGTTACTAGCAGTCAAAGCCTTCATACCAGCTTCGATGGCTGGGCCCAACATGGCCTGAGTTCCTTGGTCTTCAGTATACAATTGGGGTATCAATTTCATTAACTGATCTATTTTATTTTTAGCTTGAATTGGATTAACAAGGAAAAAATGGGCTTGAGGGCTAAAATTTTCTAACAAATCAGACAGGGCTATCATTCTAGGGCGTGCATGTGAAAAATCCCAAAAATGGACTTCATCGCTGAATGTAATGAAGCCAATGTCAACTAAAGTATCATCGTTTTCCCGAGGTATGTTTTCCAAAATTTGGCTCATGTATGAACACAAGAAGGTAACTAGTCCATTCTTCATATTGTTATATGAAACATCAATTACGAATATAAAAGCTGGATGGTTAGGTAAAGTGCTCTCTCTGCAATACTCTTTCGAGACTAAAAATTCATAACTACCAAGGCATAATTCAGGACGTTGATATTTATCAGTTCTTTCACCTCTGTTATCAAGATATGCCATGTAGTCTTGCGGTACGTCCGAGATTCCCTTACATAACGGACAGGTGAATCTTCGGCCTCCATCTACAAACTTCATGAAGGGTGACATGTATGCTTTGCATCTGACGCAACGAGGGGGACCTGTTACACTAAAATCAACAACTAAGGGTGAGGTTTCATCTTCTTTAAGCTGGGCAAGTGGACTAATTATGAGTCCCAAAGGAATTAACGTCTGCTTCACCAGATCTGGCGAGTTTGGAATGCCATAGAGAGTGGATCTTATAAATTTTGGGTTACAAATTCCTTTATCAACCGCACTGAAGTCTGTGGCAGCTAGAGGAGGGACAACACCTTTAGAATCGGTTTCAAATGGTTTTCCACTATATTTCTCTAAATCTTCACGCCAAACAGCAGTTGTATTGGGAACCATATCAGGGTCTAATCCAGGTGGCTTTTGTTGTACATACCCCGTGGGTGCAGCGTACCCAGGAGAAGCTCCTTGATATGCCCCTGGCTGCTGATAGCGTCCAGGAGGCACCATTCCAGGTTGAGGATAACCTGGACGGGGAATTTGAGGAGGCCCACCAGCCTGAGGGTAGTGTCCTTGCACAGGATAGCTTCCAGGCTGAATGGGCATACGTTGCCGCGGCAAAGGACGGATTCCCATCTGCTGCATCGCCTGAGGCTGTGGTGGCATACTTAAAGGCTGTCCTGAAGCAGTAAAAGCATTCGCAGGGGAGGAGGCTAAGGGTTGAATTCCATTGGGTTCCACATGTCTAACACCAATATTTGACAGTTGATTTGGTGTTGGTGGCGTGGGATATTGGGAAGACATACCCAAAGAACTGTGAGGCGTACTGACGGTTGGGGTTCCATAAGATTGTCCAGGCATGGTCGGTGGCAACTGAAAGAAAATAAAGATAGATGATTATATGATACAACAGAACTATATTCTTTTAAGCATGTATATAAAAAAGAAAATAAATCTTAAACTGTAAAGACAAGGCAAGTAGACAAGCATTTATTGATCATTCTACTCTTGCTGTTAACAAATGAATACATAAAACCCTCAGGCGTCTTTATTACTGAACTGTGATTAATAGGCCCGTGCTAAAGGTCAAGTAAGCATAAGCTAATCTTCTAAATTTCAAAATAAATTTAACGAATCTTCCCTAAAGTTGAATATTTTGAACAATGAATGTTAAACAAAATACGATAAGCTTTCATGTGTGATAAAAAAAAAAGCAAAAAAAAAAAAAAAAACAAGTTTTTTCAAATGACATTAATGAACAAAATTAAAACTTAAAACGTAAAGAAATTATTACGTATATGAAGGGGGCTGCCTCCTCCTCAACACCTCACATTAAATCTTTGATGTACAACTATAGGCTACAGTTAAGAAGTTAGAGAAGTTGAGGAAGGTTGGACCCGCAAACATTAGCGGCTACTTGCAGCTTCTATTCCCGAAAACAAAAGCTGTGAATACGGATTCTCTGCTCCATAAACAAATTAAAGAGGATATTTAACATATAACCGTAGTCAACATAGTTAATTAAGTCATAAGCCAGCCTCCCTTGTTGCTAGTTGTGGCTCACTCCAAGATTTTCGCTTACTATCAGAATCAACTGATGTTGAAAAGAAGCTTTCTTTGCAGTTATATGCTATACGACACTCTTCCGCTAAAGCTGAAAGCAGAGAAGTGCATGTTAAGGGAACTGGCTTCAACAAGGATGAAAAGGGAAGTTGTCAGCTATACCTTGGAGATCATTGTGCTCTGAACACACTCAATATGTCGCACTAACAACACATTTTGAAGTACCAAGGAATAATTGTTTCAGTTCGTTCAGTGGCAACTTGCACAACCGTATATTTGTAAAAAATAGTACTTTCATTTTTTAAGCAAAAAGACCTCCATATGCAATTCTGCAGTTTTTGCATATGTATATATATATATATATATATATATATATATATATATATATATATATATATATATATATATACGATTTTTTGACTAATGGATTGGATATACTGTTTTGTCCTAGGTGATTGGATGCATGAGTAAGGTCGAGACCTTGTTCAAGTGCTCATTTATCTCAATTACTAAATTAGGAAGACAGTGTTTTTTTGTTGTTGTTTTTTTATAACCAAATAATTATCTGTACCATATTATATATATCTATTTATATATATATATATATATATATATATATATATATATATATATATATATATATATATATATATATATATAGTCTACCGTTTTTCGGATATATAAACATCAGAATATATTTTATTACTTTTTGCTCATACTCATTCAGAAATAACCTACTCTGATAATCTTGCTCCTACTCCCCAGCCGCAAGAGTTCCCCTTTAAAGTTCTACTGTTTCCAAGGAACGTGTGCAATATTTCTCCATAGCAACAACAATTATTCCACTTAGTTTCTGATTAAAAAGTCAATATGGTAAATTAATTAATCGTGTTTTGTCGTGATTCTATTTCTATTGCACTTTCCGATAGCTTACGTGATCACATGTTATTATTTTAGTGATTAATCATGAGAATAAATGATCACAGTGAAGCAGAAAACAATTCAACAAAAATGAGCTTTTGATAAGTATTTTTAAATTTCAGGCTCAAAATGCAGCTTATTCAGTGGCGTCCACTCGTAAAAATTCAGAGGGGGAGGAATCTATCGGTATCTTTCAAAATCTAGGGGGAGGGGGGCTAATTTGTCGTCTCTTCAGACACTTCAATGAAGATACTAGAAGAGCCTTTTTCCAATGAAAACATCCCCCACCACCAAAGATATTTTTCAAAATCTCGTGGGGGGGGGGGCAAAAAACCTAAGGGGCACATGCCCTTCTAAGAGTTTTTCATCCTAAAAGATGAAAGTATCGTCTAAAGTTTTTTTTCCATTCATTTATATAGCCAAAACCTCAACCTTGGTTTTTGCTAAAACCAATGTCTTCCATTGGACTGTTTAAGAAAAAAAAAAAAAAAAAAAAAAAAAAAAAAAAAAAAAAAAAAAAAGTTTCTACAGGAGCTTTTGGGGGGAGAAAAGCAAACCAAATCTATTTCACTTTAATTTTAGTTTTTTGTTCACAGATTTTACCAAAAAGCTTTGTAACTTAAATTTATGTTACCTTTTTATATGATCAAAATTTTAAATATAAAACAAAATTATACAATACTTATCCCATTTATTTTTATACATAAATTATAAAAAATCATATATACATATAAATTCATATATATATATATATATATATATATATATATATATATATATATATATATATATATATATATATATATATATATATATATATATATATATATATATATATATATATATATATATATATATATATATATATATATATATATATATATATATATATATATATATATATATATATATATATATATATATATAAACTTTTCACTGGTTCTGCAAAACTAAAACCAAGATATTAAATTTAATTGCTTAATTTTGAAATATAAACCTCAAATTACTTTCTGGAACTTTGTTCTTTTTACACTTTCAATTGAAAATAATATTAAAGAGAAAAGTGATTAAGACAAAAAAACATTACTTTTGTATTTTAGTGAAGGTTAAACAATTTTTAGACTTTCATTCCAAATACTTACAGGTCTTTGAGGACCGGATACTGGAGAAGGCCGGGTCGGCATTCTTTGAAACGGCATTCCTAATGGCCGTTGAAACTGTCCTGGCATACTTCCAGGAGTAGACACCATCCCAGGTGTAATTGGCATCCGCTGGGGAAGAGCAGGGCCAGTTGGGGTAATGTTACCACTAGCCGTTCCATTTACATATCCCTGTGTTGTTACATTGTTTCCCGTATCATTCTAGAAAAGAGAGGAATTTTGAGAGTGAGTTGAATCTGGAAAAAAGTAACCGTGAAAAGTCGGGCTGCAAAGGTACCAGTGAAAATGAAATTTGATTGTTTGAACTGATTAAGAGGGAACTTACGCAACCATATATATCTGAAAATAAAAAAAAATAATCAGAAAATCCTCTTTTTAACAAAAAACACTTCCATGTGCTGTTTTGCAGACTAAAAAAAAAGAAAAACAAAAACACCGAAAAATCTGAAAAAAACAAACTAAAAAAAAAAATATGGCCCCAAATAGCTCAAGAAGTTTTAGCTTTCTTTTCAAGGTCTAGTTTTCCTTAGTAGTCAACGGATTGCTGATGTTTGACTTTTTACGCACAAAAGGCGTTGTCAAATGTAACTAATTTGTTTTCACGGTTTAACGTTGCAACACGGATGAAAAAAGAAAATCACCCCAAAAACGCCATGACTTTGACGCAACCAAATGAAAAATCTTAGGAAACTACGGTTTCCAGTTATGAATAGAACTAAGATGGGTCCATGGGAGGGGAAAATGTTTTTATTTTCATGTCCTTGATACTTCAAAAAAGTTGCGAAGGTTCAGTATTTCCAGTTCCCATTCCATTAGTCCTTATTTGGGTTAGTACTTTCTTTCCCGTTTCACTTTAGAAAAAAAGAAGACATTTGAGAGCATATTCATCTGAGAAAAAAGAGGGTTGTTACAAGATATCAAAAATTTCAACATGGCACTGCCCTCTTGGAAAAGGACCATTAACTAAAAAAATTAAGTACCTTGAATGCTAACTCTAGAGGTAGCGAATTATGACCAAGGAGTTATATAAAACTCATATAAAATTAAACGACGGTCTTTTATCTCCTAGTTTCTCTGTTTTGGTCAAAGAACATCTAGAAAGTGGCTGACGGGAAAGAGGAAAAAATTAAGGAAGTTTGGCAAGATTTTTGGTCAATACAGCAACCAAATCAACTAACTCAATAAAACAGATCAGAAAAAATTGGAAAAAACTCATTACCGGTTTTAATCTTTATGTATCAATCTCTGGCGGAAAAAAACCGTTGGCATTTTTTATGCAAAGAGTATAGGTGATATTTTCGCATAAAAATGGTCAAATGAACACATTCATCAAAACATTAATTAACTGAAAACATTAAACGCTCACAAATGGCATTGAATTCCGCTGAGGGAATTGTTTAACGATCTGACAATTATCTTGTCACGCTTGGTCATGAAACTAAGCTGCTGTAACCTCACGACAACAAGCTTAAACTTCCTTCGGAACTTTTGTCTGATTAAAATTACAATTCTGTCTAAAAAGAGCTCTGATTGAGGTGTTACAAATTCTACCAACCAAACTGGTTGCAATTATTCTTCGCAAATAATAGTTTTCCAAGCCACGCAACCTTTTCTCTGAAACCTTCGAAAGGCTCCAAGATTCGCAACCATATGTTAGTACAGAGATGTCAATGCTATTTAACAGGCGCAGCTTCAGTTTCAGGGCCTACATGAAAAGCTTCCATTTGAAGTCCGTCACAATTGCTAGTTTGCGAAACTTCTCAAAATCGTACGATTTTTTTAAGCAAGGTCATTATTATTTCGTGGTATTTATTTTATACAGAATCGTTTATATAATCAAAAAGCCCTGAGGACAGCCTACTTAGGCTGGTATTATCCTTAAGAGTGGTTATTTATTTATTTGCATTTTTAAATTATTAAAATAATACAAATCTGAAATGACAGCTGAGATGTTTAAGGATTTTCATCTTTGTAATAATCCATGATCACTTCTTGAGATCTGTTTTTTTTTTCATTTTTTGAATGATTGTTACATTTTAGCTAACGTCCCAGTCATTTTGTGAATTCCTGGTTTAACCACTCTTGGTCAGCACTTTAAGTCAGTTTCTGCATTCATTGATTCTGCAGAAACTGAATCTTATAGCGAATACTCTCTGGCTGAAGAAACAGTTCCTTTCTCAGGTGGCACAGGGTTGCTGTGTAAGTTTTGCCATATACCTTCTAGCTCATTATAGGTGAGGATTTCAGGAGTGCTGCTTTCAACATTTTCACAGTAAATTTTAAGAGCTTATAAGTTATCCCCTAAGTTCTATCGTGAAGGAACTAGTTTCCGAAGTCATTAGGCATGCTAAGAAATTAAAAGGGTTTAATTTTTGATACTTCTGAATATGAATGATATGATGTTTTACGACCTGTAATCTGGTTAAGGTCGGGGAGGACTTGGGAGAGGTTGGGGTCTATCGTTTGATATTCCTTGGCAGTTTCCCTTGTACAATTTAGTCAGATTTCATTACAGTGGATATACTCCCAACAATCCCTACATTAACAAACATTTTTAAAATAATCACCGAATTTTAAAGTCAATATTTTGCCCATTTTTAACAGTATCTAATGTTGTACATTTCTATAAATGGCTCCCTTTAATAGTCATTACACAGAAAATATTGAATGCAAGCAAATTGACTATGGTGCCAACATTTTAGTTAAAACTTAAGCTATAACGTTATGTTTCCCTGATCCCTAAATGTCGCAACTAACCAGGACAGTGGAGTCAGAGTTTCAGTAAATTTTTGCTGAATGGAGCCGGAGTCGGTATACTGAAAATGTCTGGGTTCGGAGTTGGAGTCGGTTACAACTTATAAAATCTAGTTAAATGACGCTTTAAAACAGGACTGTGGAGTCGGAGGTTTAGAATATATTTTCTGAATGGAGTCGGAGTCGGTATACTGAAAATGCCTGGATTCGGAGTTGGAGTCGGTTATAACTTATAAAATCCAGTTAAATGACGCTATAAAACAGGACTGTGGAGTTGGAGTTGTGGAGCCGGAGGTTTAGAAGATATTTTCTGAATGGAGTCGGAGTCGGTATACTGAAAATGTGTGGAGTCGGAGTTGGAGTGGGAGTTGGTTACAACTTATAAAATATAGTTAATTGAGGCTTTAAAACAGGACTGAGGAGTTGGAGCTGTAGAGCCGGAGGTTTAATAAATTTTTGCTGAATGAAGTTGGAGTCGGTATATTCAAAATGTCTGGAGTCGGAGTTTAAGAAGGTTGTAACTTATAACCGAATATAAGCCATGCAACCAAACTATTGAAACAGCTATTTCCTTAGTAACATGCTTATAATTGATCCTATGTGTTATAGCAGGTAGGTACCACAAAGCAGAGCCCCCCTTTTCCTTATAATAATCAGTAATTGAATAATAAGGCACGGTAAACAACCCGACCTGAGTTTTGGCGTGGCAAAATTAAATACCCCCTCCCATCACTTAACTTTAAGGTTCAACTTAAGGTTTGAGAAACAAATACAAGGACTCGCATCTTTTTTTATTTTGTTTATGTGGGAAAATTTAAGACTCCTGAATTACAAATATTCATTAGCATGTTATTTACCCTCTTGCTCAACGTATATTACAAATATTTGTAGTGCATGTCCTATTTTTACCAGAAGAGGTTAATTGTGATCTAACATACTATTATTATTTCTCAAGACAGCCATTCAACTAAACCACCAAAAGAATTCCTAAGATTTGCTTTTACTATCTCTATGAGCATTATATAGCCTGATATCAAAATTCTGTACCGTGTTAACAATCTACAAGAAATTATGCTCGAATATCTAAATTCTGCTCCAAGTTCAAATCTTTGAAGTGTCTGGAGTGATGCAAAGTTGAAGTAGATCTTATCTTAGTTTGTTTGTAGGATCAGGATCCTAGCTGAAACAGAAAATGCTGCAGTTTTTCCCAAATACTGCCATAAGTGAAGGTGTAGGACCTAATTTGTACTTGAAATTATATGCGAAAATTGCCTAGCATTTGAGACAACTGAATGAAGAGGAGTGGTAGCTCCAATAGAGGAAGGGCTATGACTATTTTAACGTCCTTCTCTTATTTTAGGACTGAAAACGGTGGTATTAAACTATATGATAAAAATCCACTTCGAAAAAATAAATAATCAAAAAACAGAACAAAATAGTTACCAATTGGGTCATTTGTTGAGAAATTGACATATTTTGCATTTGTCCTGTCAAATTCATTGGTGGTGCTGGTCTTATACCAGGCTGCGGCGGATGAGCTGCAGTGCCTAAAAAAGAATCACCTTAAAATATTCTTCCTTTAACACCAATCAACCAATTCAATCATCATATCTCTGTATTCAAGTAATTCAAAACTAGGCAAACTTTTTACTATCTTTGAGGTGAATTTAGATAGATTTCTAAGAAGAATTCTAAGTAATATCACATTATGGTTCAGTGAACATGGAGATCTGAAACCAATGAGAAATGAGTGCATTCAGTCAAAGTGCAATCAAAGTGAGAAAAGTCACCCGATTTTTGAAAAAGGGGGAAACACACCCTAAAAATCAAAGAATCTTAATGAAAATCACACCCTCGGATTCAGCACGTCAAATAACCCTAATGTAGAGGTTTCCAGCTCCTGTCTGCAAAAACTATGGAATTTTGTATTTTTGCCAGAAGAAAAATCACAGATGCGTGTTTATTCGTTTGTTGTTGTTGTTTTTTTTTTTTCCAGGGGTGATCGTATCGATCTAGCGATCCTAGAATAATGGGAGAGGGCTCATTCCAACGGATATTAAGAGTTCTAGTGCCCTTTTTAAGTGAGAAAAGAATTGGAGGCCAACTAGATCTCCCCCTCACGCCCCTTTCTTCCAAAATCGTCTGATCAAAATTTTCAGATAGCCATTTTGTTCAACATAGTTGAAAGGCCCAATAACTATGCCTTTGAAGATAACAAGACCCCCCAAAACGCCAGGAGAAAAGTCTTTAAGTCATAAAATCTGGCCATTGTTTACATATAGTATTTGTTAATCGGGCGAAAGTATATATTTTTCAGGTGGGGGGGGGGCGAATTTTCAGCTGGAGAGATTTTCCACGGGGATAATTTTAGATGGGGAGGGAAGTTCCCATGTGGTGAACTTTTCAGGGGAAATTTTACACCGCAGGAATTTGCCAGAATTCCTATTCAAAATTATTTTTTTATGTCTTGCTTTCTCTTTGCCAACTCTATTTTACACGGGAGATGTTAAGGGTAGTTGTCCGGGGTAAATTTTCACAGGTATTGAATTGTCTAGAGGATATTTCCGTGGGGATGGGGATTTTTTCGTGGAAGCGGAGCCTGATTTCCTGGCACTAATTAAAAAACGATCAGAAGTAAAATAAAACAAAAACAAGTTTTTTCAAATAAAAGTAAGGAGCAACATTAAAACTTAAAACAAATAGAAATTACCACGTATATGAGAGGGGTTGCCCCCTCCTCAACACCTCGCTCTTTAAGCTAAAGTTAGAATTTTGTCCCAATTCTTTAAGAATGAATCCTGAAACACAAGAGTTGTTTAAAAAAACTAGTGTGAAGAGCGAGGTGTTGAGAAGGGGACAACCCTAACATACAGAATAATTTCTGTTCGTTTTAACTTTTAATTAAATAAAAAAAACAAGTTTTTTTAAATGAAAGTAAGGAACGACGTTAAAACTTAAAACGAACAGACATTATTCCTTATATGAAAGGGGCTGTCCCCTCCTCAACGCCTCACTCTTTACGCTAAAGTTTTTTATTCTTTGAAAAATAGAGTTGTGAGAAAGTCAAACTTTAGCGTAAAGAGCGAAGCGTTGAGGAGGTGACAGCTCCTTTCATATACGGAATAATTTCTGTTCGTTTTAAGTTTTAACGTCGTTCCTTACTTTCATTTAAAAAAACTTGTTTTTTTTATTTAATTTTTGAACGTTTTTGAGTTAATGCAGATTTTGATCTTGGCTCACCGTACATGAATAATTAAAACAAAATTTGCATATTAATTTACTTTTATTTGGTTAAATGGCTTTCTTGAAACTTGTTTAATTTTATTTACGAACGTTTTTATTAGTAATAAAAATACGTAACTTACGAATTAACTTACGTTACAAACTTCTATATCCATATATTTTTAATAAGTATATTAGGGGGTTTGCCCCCTAGTCAATACCTCGCTTTTTCCGCTGAAGTTCTAATTTTGTTCCAGTTCTTTAAAAATGACCGCTTAATCACAAAGGTCGTTAATTAGAATGAATAGCTCTTATGAAAGTACTAAAAATCTTTGGCTTAAAGAGAGGTATTGACTAGGGGGTGAACCCAATCATATATGTAATATTTTCTGTTCGTTTTAAGTTTTGATGTTGCTGCTGTTGCAGTTGAAAAACTTGTTTTTTATATTTAATTTTTGATCTTTTTTTAAATAATGTTGGGAAATCCGGCGTCCCCTTCATAGCAACGTCCCTTCCCCCATGAAAACTTCCTTCATGGAAAGATCCTCCCACATAACCTCCGACCCAGCCACCCCCTCCCCCCACTACCCAAAAAAATCCCCCTGAAAACGTCTGTATACTTCCCAATAACCAATACTATATGTTAACATTGGGTAAAGTTCATAACTTTCAGCCCTCTCCCCGGAAACTTCGGGGGATTAAGTCATCCTAAAAGACATAAATATCATATTTTCGAACATGCTGAACAAAATGGCTATCTCAAAATTTTGATCGGGTGACTTTGGGAAAAAAAAGAGCGTGGGAGGGGGCCTAGTTGCCCTCCATTTTTTTCGGTCACTTGTAAAGGGCACTAGAAATTTAATTTCCATTCCAATGAGCCCTTCCACGATATTCTAGGACCACTGGGTCGATACGATCACCCCTGGAAAAAAAAAAAAAAAAAAAAAAAAAACAAATAAGCACGCATCCATAATCTTTCTTCTGGCAAAAATTACTCAACATTTATTTAGATAGGAGCTTGAAACCTCTACAGTAGGGTTCTCTGATACGCTGAATCTGACGGTGTGATTTTCATTAAGGTTCTAAAACTTTTAGGGGGTCTTTCCCCCTATTTTCGAAAATCAGCCAAATTTTCTCAAGCGCGTAACTTTTGATGGGTAGGACTAAACTTGATGCAACTTATATATTTGAAATCAGCATTAAAATCTGATTCTTTTGATGTATCTATTGGTATCAAAATTTCGTTTTTTAGAGTTTCGGTTACCATTGAGCCGGGTCGCTCCTTACTTACAGTTCGTTGCCACGAACTGTTTGATATTGCTCCTAACTTTCAGTTTAGCAAAAAAAAAGTTTTTTTTTTAATTTTAAGTCTCAGAGGGGACATAAACCTCCCACTTAATGAAGTTGGCCCTGGGTGAACCCAGTTTCTCAATCATATGTACATGAAATAATGAGCAAGTGGAATTGGACGATATACCCAATTATTGGAGCACATATATGCTTCTATTGAATGATGAATAGTTTGCTCATAATTTATTGATGGTTCTGGGAAATACAAATCCCATTGCTTACAAAACGGAAAAATACTTAGAACCTGCAGAGAGAAATTATGGGTAATCATTTGCATTCACTACAAAGGGGAGGGGGAGAGAACAAGGTTGAGAACGGGAAAGGGGAAGAGGGAGAGAGAGAGAGAGAGAGAGAGAGAGAGAGAGAGAGCGAGAGAGAGAGAGAGAGAGAGAGAGAGAGAGAGAGAGAGAGAGAGAGAGAGAGAGAGAGAGAGAGAAGGATATTTGCACCTACCTTGACCTGTTGGTCCACCCTGAAACTGGGGCCTTTGTTGAAACATTGGTGGATTTTGAGGCTACAAAAGAAAAAGAGAATTGCTAGTCAAGTGAACATGGATTAATTCTGAACAATAGGAATACTAGTAGATTACTCCCAGATGTAAATACAAAAAATATATATATATATATATATATATATATATATAAAATATTGCAACTTTGTCATTGTTGAAATTCTGTTCTGTTTAATGCAAGTAACCATTTATGAATATTGCCTACCTTAAGTTGCTAAGAAAATAAGCATTACTAGACATTAAACTTCTGGGGTAACAAAGGAAATACTGAAATGTTTCTAAGGGACTCCCTTTGTTTACTATGTGAACAAATGAAAAAACTTCCAATAAGACTGTGCAAAATAAAACGTATTTCTTGGAAAAGGAAAAAAACAAGTTCAGCTTGGTGCTCAATTCTTCATACTGCAGGCATTGGTAATTTAGTCCTTAGGACTTGTTCAAATTCTACTCCAACTTTTATTCCAAAGTTAGAACCTGCATAGATGCATTTGCACTAAACCTTACAAGCCTACATGTAGGAGATGGGTACATGGAGGGAGTTTGACATGACCTCTCAGGACCTTAATTTCGGCTGCTATTTCCACCCACCAAGGTCGCGGATACAAAATAGATGACACCTTCCTCAGCCTACATACCTATTCTTAAGGTTTTATTAACATAGCAAAACAGATTTCTGAGTTAGCAAGAAGTCACTGTTCTGCATTTCTATCCTTAGCCTTTGTTGTAGCCAAGTTGCATCTTTTATTTTTATCCAGAAAGTAGCCTATCTCAAACAAGAGGATACTAAGGCATCCTTAGCTGCTTTTTGCCATCTTGGAAAGCTGCTTGCTGTGCAAATGAAACTCTCAGACATGGATTAACCCAAATAAGAGTCTGGAAAGGTGTTTAACTCAACTCCTTCCCTATTTTTAGGATTTGAAAGGCTGTAGGAGAATTAGTGCTAAGGTCAAAAAAAAAAAAAAAAAAAAAAAAAAAAATCAAATTTGGTCCTGAACCAAACTCAAATCCTCAGATCAGAAACCTTAGTAGTCAAGAAGCGTCGTTAATCTGATGATAAAATCCTTAGAACAGTTTTCCTGAAACCACCAGTCCAAGAGAACCAGAAACTTAAGTCAACCTTAAAAAACAAATTTAAAAGTTGAGGCCATTTACACAATCTTTAAAGGCTTAAAAGGGGTGAAGAGGTAGAGGTAAGACCTTGGAAAATTTTTATAACCCTAATTTAGGCACATTTCAACAGGAGGCCGTGCGCCCCCTGTTCCCCCCCCCGGGTTTTGAAAAAAAAAACTTTTTGACAGTATTTTCATTAAAAATGTCTTTTTATTATATTCATTGAAAAAGCAGCAAATTCACCCCCTCCTAGATATTGAAAACTACATTTTTCCCCTCCCCCCTAAAGCATTGTGAATTTATGTCACTGAATTTAGACTGTAGATCCATTTTTAATAATTTCTTTTTATAGATCAAACCCTTCCTGAGTTAGAAAAAAGCTACTAAACTGCACGTATCCAGTAATCAGAGTAAGATTATCTCAATTTTTAAGCAACTAATACCAAGAAAGAAGTGGTCAAAACACAGTAATTTACCCTATCAAACAATTGACTGTAGTTCAACAAATCTTATTCAAAAATCGTACAAGCTTTGCCTTCATAGTTGATATCTATTGTAGCTCAGTTTCCTGATCTATATATTAATTTTAGCCTAATAAATTAAAAATAAGCTATAGCAAATGTAGCCTGATAAGTAGATGATATAATTTAGATTTAGTGCAGGAAAGTTATGGTCCTTTGAAATTGCGAAGTGAGGCATTTCACAAAAAATTATAATGTTAAAGGACAGTGGACATGTTATTTATTGCTTTTTGCTGGTTACTTATGACACTTACGTTGTTGATTGCTAGTTATCTGTAACCAGCAACTCAGAAATAGTTTTATTGAATTATAATAGTCCAGTCAAGGAGGCACACTTGTGCCTCTATAAAGAGGCGACCCACCACAATGTTAAGCGATTTCAGGTCCTAGAGGTCGCAGAGAGACGGCGGTAATTGCATTTTGTAGCCCAAGCTCAAACTAAGAATCTTGCAAAATTTCATCCTCCTTTGACTTTATCTTCATGGGGTAAACTTGGCCGGAAGTTTCGACCCTCCCTCCACAGCTCCTCTTTAACGTTGTCCGATTGGGCTGAAATTTCGAGGTTAAGCTTTCCTAGGGCCCGGGAGCTTATCCTCGAAATTTCAGCTCAATCCGATCACTCCTTCCCTGTTTTCAAAAAACCAAATATAGCCACTTAAAATTCATCATTTCTTTTTTTTTTTCTTATCCACGCCTACAAGCCACAGTTGGGAACTGATCCGGGTGAATGAGAACTCATTCGAAGCAGAATTTGACCTGTTAGGGCCTTTTGATATTTTCAGACCAAAAAAATTATCCCACGAATTTACATTTACGAAAAACCTCGTTTTCCTATAATAGCCCATGTTAATTTTTCCCACCAAAGCCGCCTTTTAACGTTGTCTGATCGAGCTGAAATTTAGGGGATAAGCTTTCCTGGGGCCTGGGAGCTTATCCTTGAAATTTAAGCTCAATCTGATCACTCCTTCCCTGTTTTCCAAAAACCAAATATCAAGTTTCGTGGGAATTTGCTTGCGTCGAAAATAGCTTCCATCTACTAAAAAACAATTACTATTGTGTCTGTTTAGTCCAGCGGTTGGTACTCCAAACTGTCAGGCGGAAAACCTGGGTTCGATTCACCGTCAGAGCAAATTTTTTATATACTGAATTTAAACTTTAAAAAGAAACTCAGTTTCTTTTTTAAATTATTTGAAAAAAATTACGTTTTCTAAAGAGTTAAAGAGGCTGAGTTACAAGGTCGACCCTTAAAACGTACAGGGATTAGGAGGCATCCTGTACGACGTGATTTGAGTATTCAGGAATTAAAAGCCTTAACACAATAATGTTCAAGAGGGGGGGGTTTGGGGGGGGGGAGCCCCCCAACTTTAACTCCTGACACGATCAGCTAACAGTTAGTCAAGCAATAATAAGTAATAAACTGTACAAAAACGTGCAGAAATTATTTGAAAAAAACTACGTTTTCTAAAGAGTTAAAGAGGTTGAGTTACAAGGTCGAACCTTAAAACGTACGGGCTGCCGCCCCCCAAACCCCCGCTTTCGCAGCCTTTAAATAAAAAAAAAAGTTTTTTAAACTGAAAGTAAGGAGCGACATTAAATCTTAGAACGAACAGAAATTATTCCGTATATGAAAGGGGCTGTGCCCTCCTCAACGCCTCGCTCTTTACGCTAAAGTTTTACTTTCTCACAACTCTTTTTTTTAAACAATAAAAACTTTAGCGTAAAGAGCGAGGCGTTGAGGAGGGCACAGCCCCTTTCATATACGGAATAATTTCTGTTCGTTCAAAGATTTAATGTCGCTCCTTACTTTCAGTTTAACAAACTTTTTTTTTTATTTAAAGGCTGCGAAAGCGGGGGTTTGGGGGGCGGCAGCCCCCCAACTGTGCCTCCTAATCCCTGTACGTTTTGAGGTTCGACCTTGTAACTCAGCCTCTTTAACTCTTTAGAAAACGTAGTTTTTTTCAAATAATTCTTAGGTAGAGGCCACTAATTTTTATTTCCTTACCCACCTGATTTTTCTTTTAGAAAAGTTTTTAGCTTGTGTTGAAAACTTAATGGCTTGCTAACAGTTACAGGAAAATATTTTCCTGACAAAGGCTTGTTTGTGACTATTAGGTGGCACAACTAAAAACACAGAATTAGGGGCTTAGAACTGGCAGGACACAAAAATGATAATAAAAAATGAGCTGGTCATAGATCTGGAAAATCAGGGATATAATATTTCTCTTTTCTTATAGGTCACTGTAATACAAGGTCTTTCACTTAACTTCAGAAACTTAAAAATAGACTATGACTCTATTTTTGTATTAAAGTTATATATCAAAGTTTCTAATTCGTTATATACTAAACTTTCTAATTTTTGCAATCAAAGGATAAATCAATGTTTTCAAATAAAAAGGAAAATACCCATATTTTTTATTGTTAGCCTTGTGATTAATTTTTTATTTTTTTCTTGTTAAGACAGTTGTCAGTGGCAAATAGGATATTTTACATTTTAACTTCAGTGGCAAAGGGTCACATTGAAACTTTGTCACCTTGACAAAGATTTTGCCTATATAACCAGCCACCAAAGGCTTTGTTAATCTTCCAGTTGCTAACTAATGGTCATTTCTGACTTAATGACCAGTGATTAGCCACTATTAAGAAAAATGGAATTTAAATTACTACTGACAACCGGTAAATAGTTGTAGATCAAAGACAGCCAAGAACAATGCTAATATAAATAATATATTTATGATACAAAACATGTTATTATACACTGTTATTACCTTAAATTGCACATCCGGCAAGACAAGGTGGTGCTGAACCCAGGGCTGTATCCAAGATTTTTTTCCGAGGAGGAGGGTTACACACAAAAAAAAATCAATAGCAATTTTTGTTGCACTTTAAGAGTCAGACAAACATTTGGGGGGAGGGGTCAAACCCCCTACCCCCTGTGTACGGCCTTGGAGGTTCAGCCTGAACCCAGGGGCGTCCCGAGGGGGTGTGGGGGGGGGGGCAGGGAGGGGCGTGCCACCCCCCAACTTTCTTGGCATTCGGAAAAATTTTTGCTGAAGGCGAAAATTTCGCCATAAATTTTGCAAAATTGGCCAAAATTTCGTAAAATTCTTGATTTCTGCAGAAAATTCGGCATAAATCAGGTAGCAATTCGGTAAAATTTATGAAGATCGTCTCCCAATAAAATGATCCTTAGGACGCCCCTGCCTGAACCTCCCATAGAAAATCTTGCTGGTGGTGTTTTGAGGTTATGATTTGACAGCCCAGTTCAGCCTTTTTTCAGCACTGGCCCAATCCTGATCAACACTTTTCTTGATGACTTCTAGGCTTTGAGATTGGAATGTAGCTTTGGACAGGCTATTCCAGAGCGGGATGAAACATATCAAGAGGAAATGTCAGTGGAACCACATTGATGCAATGGGGGACCTGCAGCTTCCCAATTTGTCCTCTTGTGGTAGTTGTGAGGGATGGGGAGTGCACACCACTTAATAGGTTATTTTTCAGCAATCTACAAGTTGTTATTATGTCTCCTCTTTTCCTACAGCATACTAAAGAAGGGAGTAAAGTGAGACATACCTTGTAGGTTTTGTCTTGCAGTGTTGGGATAAGCTTTGTTGCTCTTTTTTAAACACTCTCCAAAATACAACAATGTAAAAATGGCAAAAAAAAGCATTCAGATACCAATTTGAGCACACACAGGCACAAGATTTTACTGGTCTTGAACTTCTGAACTTCTTGGGAGGGAACATCACAGTAAGCATGGTTAGACAGTAGTATTTTGCCAAACATCAGAATAAGGTTGCCCAACCAAAGTTTAAGACTTTGGGGTTCAAGGATTGCAAGAGCATCAAGGTATGAAATGTCTCAATTAGTCAAGATGATCCTGGTTGCCTGTTTCTGGACTAACTCCAATTCCTGCATCAAATCATCAATTCTTAACACTAACAGGCCCCAGATAGCATATATAATTTAGGCTCTGACTTCATTCTGCTAATACAACCCTTTTCCAAAATAGTAAAAAGCCCTTTATCTAGAGTTCAACAAAATTTTTAGGGTTAATTCCAGTTTAACTCCATCACGACCCTCCCCCTTACAGCTGGATATAGAATCCATTTTTCCCAATAGATTTTGGTTTTCTGGCCCAAGAAGAGTTTTTAAATAAAAGTTTGAATGGGGATAAAATCCTTTTAATAGACAGTGATGATGATAACAGTGATAGAAATTCACAAAAAATACCAGATATTTTTCTACTAAAAATTACCAGTTTAGTTTTACTACTGATGACGGTCACTGCATATGTGACCAAAATATCTGGTATTTTTGTGAATTCTTATCACTTTTATCATCATTACTATCCATTAAAAGGATTGCGTCCCTATTTGAGCTTTTATTTATTGTCATGGAAAGGCAGCGTGGTCTCCGAAAATTATCGACATCATAGAGAAATTTCTGCAGAGTGTATCAGCTAGGCCATTTACTAATGTAATACTGAGGTCATTATAGATTTTTTAATACAAATCAATTTACAGTCATGCAATGAATTGGCCCAATTTCACAAAATATGTTCTGTTCTGCTGGTGCTAGAAAAAAGGAGTTGATGTTGGTTGTATCCTCCAGGCCACTCAATATTATAATTCTTAGCCTACTGTATAGTTCATGAGCATGGAGCAATTTGCAGTCATCCATTGAGTCAGCTTCAGAATAAGAAATTGCTTTGAAAAGCCTTGTTCAATTTGGCATTGATTAAGCACACATTAATTGCAAAAAATCCATATGCAGTACAGAAACTGTTAAAGCTCCAACCCACCCTCATCTTGAGCCTGGAATAATTATAGCATCTCACAGTATGAACTGGATGCTGGATTCACAGTTCCCCAAGAAGGACAACAAAATGTATCCCCAGTCAATAAAAAAACAAAAACAATATGAACACTGTATAAGATCCCTAAAGTTATAAGATCCAGTGTAAAAGAACTGTGTATAAGATCCCAATGCATTGAATAAAAAGCATTAATGTAAACATGACTCAAAAGATGCAGAAAACTATCTAAGGGAAAGATTTAAATCCAGCTCACATGGTCCCAAAGACATGAGCAGCAAGTTTTTTTGTGGTTAGAGTTGTGCCACTATGGATTGGGTTGACAAAGAAGATAGAAGATTAGGAGAATATTGACTAGAAGCTGGACTGGGACTCAACTACTAATTGAATTTGATATATCACCACTAACAAGAAATGTATATGAATCCATCAACACCTTATCTTGTTGGCAATGTGACTTTAAAGTAAGGCTCTGTTCCCCTTTCTAGGCATATGTCTAATCCATACCTAAATTGTATGTCCATAAATTTAGCATTCCTACTCCCTGTTTGATATTGTTGTTGTCAAATTGTATCATCTTCACACAAAAATAAGCTGAAGACCAAAATGAGCATGAATTTTCTTTGGGGGGCAAGATTTTTTGAGAATCAGTATATTTGAAAAAACACAAAATTATGAATTTTATGTGAAGTGCAGAAAAATCCCAAGATTTTAGATAATTTTGCAGTGCTTTAATCATACTTGGATGGTCTATAAACTTAATATAATTATTTGCTGCACTTGGCTTGTTCTATTTTCTTGAAATCAACAATCAAACTGGCCCTTCATGTAAAAAAGGTGATTTTCTCTTTTATTCAAGTCAGAGGATTTCATGTTTTCTGAATTGTTTTTTTTGGCCATGCCAATTCCAATGGTATACTTTTTATTTTGACCCAAGGCAATTTTTTAAAGTTTTTGGGTTATTTTTCAAAACTCCCTTAGATTTGTAAATAGCCTTTTACTATTAAGACTAATCTAAGAAACATACTATTAAGACCTACACAAAAAAGTTATTTTCCTTGTTGTTCAAGACAGTGGACCTTAACTTTCCTGAGCTGGGTTTTTGGCAATGCCAATTCCAATGGTGTCCTTTTTGTTTTGATACAATACATTCTTTTAGGGGTTTAAGGCTATTTTTCAAAATTTCTTAAATTTGTTAAAAACATTTCACTATTAAGATGTGGCTGATCCAGGGGGGCCAGGGAACCCCCCCCCCCCAGGATTTTCCTGGTGCCCTCTTTGCTTGTTTTCTTATCGTCCCTCTTTTTTAGAACAAGTTTGTCAATTTGTTCAATTATTGGCACCTTTGTCACATTGCCCCCCCCCCCTCCAAAATTTTTCTCATTGATGCCCTTGTCTCATTGAACCTACCCCAAGATTTTGCTCCAGATCCGCCCCTGCTATTAATACTAATTTAAGACCCATACTATTAAGACTGATTATTATAACCTATACAAAAAAGTGATTTTTCTTGTTGTTTAAGACCAACTTTCCTGAATTGGGTTTTTCACCATGGTGATTTCAATGGTGTACTTCTTGTTTATATCCAATGCAATTTTTGGGGGTTCCAGGCTGTTTTTTCAAACTTCCCTTAATTTTTTTAGTAACATTTTACTATTAAGACTAATTTAGTAATAGTTACAAGTCCTGAACCAGCTAGAAATGGGAATTTTTCCACTAGCCTGGTAATGTTTTTGATACTATGGGTCATGGCTTGTCCTTGAACAGGTGAACTGGCCAAAATGAGAGACCCTCATTCAGAAGCAATGTTTGGATGCCAAGTGAGGCAGAAATGCTTGGCCCTACTGCAAGTACAAGTAAGTAAGCAAATTGCAGCTAATGCTGTAATTATGATGATGGTCTGTTTCCCACCAAGTTACAAGCAACAAGCAGTTTTTTCCAAAGCATTATAAAATAGCAGTATATTTTTTGTTTGTATTATTAATTATTTCCATTAATTCAGTCATTTAGTTCATCTTTTTTAACTAATTTATAAACTGAATACAATCTTATTATTCTTACTTATTGAATTTAAATAATGAGTGTGTAAAACTGTGGTGCATTGTCCTGTAATTTCCCCCCACTCAATTTTGTACACTAGGTCACCAAAAATGTAGCATGGTTTGCTGGTTATTTTTTAATATCGGATTTCTGTCTCATAACATAAATTTTCAGTTATAAATTAACTACTGATGAAAAATTGGGACAAATTTACATTGTAAGACAAAAATCAGTTAGAAAAAAAAGAAACATCATTCAGTTTCTTTTCAATGATCACTCAAATGTGATAACCACACCTGTAGCAATAGTTTACCACCCCCTCTTCCCTTATAAGGCTGGATATGGCCCTAGATTATATGCAAAAGTTTGCAAATTTTGTGAGTTGGTATTATTTTTGTGCTTATTTTGCATCATAAAAAGAACTTTTGAACCCAGTCCCGTCAGGGGGATGGGGATGCAAATGGATAGAATTCTAGATGAGGGGCGTTTTGCTATCTTGGAAAGTAGTTTGAGTGAGGAAAATGAAACTTTGAAGAACGTTTTCAAAGCTTAAGTTATACCCTAGGAAGGTATAATACTTTGCATCTTACTGTCTTTACTATTCTATACTTCTTCTTTAAACAGTTTCTTAGACCATGCTGTCTTTCCATATATAACTAAAATAAAAACAAATTGAAAAAAAAGTAAAATCTAGACAGAGAACTTTGCAGAAAAAAAAACTTTCTCTATAAATAATAACAAAAGTCTAGATATTTTAGTTTCAAATGTGGAAACCTTTCAAGAAGGCTTTTGTTAATTGTATAGCATTTGTATTTTCCATATCTTTTATGTATGTGTTAGTTTTTGTAAGCTAGCTGTTCTTGTTTTCTTCTCTTTTTTTCCAGTTGATAAAGACCTGAAGCTAAGAAAAAAAAGACTTGAAGCTAAAATATTTGGACCTATTATATGTATTATTATTTGTAAAAAGTTTTGTCTTATTCTAAGTTTTGTTTATTCTTCAGTACTTTTATTTCATTTAATTGTCATCTTCTTTAGGTATTTCTAAAGGCTAGAAAATCTGTATAGAAGACTAGGTTTACAGTTGTCTTAAATTTGGGGAAAACTGTATATTTATTTTATTTTTTAGTCTAGTCTTCTTAGATTCTAGGCTTTGAAAATATAATTCCAGTGAATTGGGCCTGTTTAGGATTTTCTTTCTCAGATTTAAGACACATTTTCCCAATTTCGTTAACAGCTTATAAATTTCAGTAAAGCTATAGAGACAAATTAATAAAAGATTATATAGCTGACATATGAACAATGTGAACACACTCATTAATCCCTTTTTTATGGTCTCTTCAAATACAATAATCAATTCACATACAAATTAACCACTGATGGTTACATATGTAGCCCTAATAATATATTTGTCCATTGCAGACTAGTCATGCATTATAATTCCTATATTAAAATGGTCATTCTCTCAATCTGGACTTCATCTCCATGTATTATTGAGTGCAAAATTTATCAAAATATTATTTGAATTGATTTTGGAATGTGGAATAAAAGGGAATGAAACATGATATCTGATTAATAGAAACATCCTGTAGGCTATACTATAAAGTACAAATTTCATTGTTTTCTTTTTGTGTTAATATGTTCATTGTGTTATATATGGGGCCATCAGGGGGAGGGGTGTACTTATGAGTGAATTGATTATTATATTTGGAAAGAGCATACAATAAAGGATTGAATTGAGTATTGGATTTTCATTGTGACAGTTATGAAATCTTGTATATGTTTACCATTATGGGGCAGAGGATACTTTTTAGACCTCATTTGTTCTGGATATCTATTTCAGAAAATTTTAATTTTTAAGCTAAAGGATTTATTAAAGGTCAGTACCTTATAGAGAGAGGCATTATTGATACTTTCAATGCTCTTATTAAGTTATAACTTGGATGCTAGTTTACAGTTAGGCCTACTCAGAAGTAAACAGTATAAAATTCAGAAAACAACCTTTAAGAATCCTAAAATTCTTACTTGTATCATTCCTAAAAGCACTTCACTTACTTTATCCCCACCTTCCCTTTAATGTGCAAATATATAGCACAAATTATATATTTTCCATGTGTTTCTGTTTCCTGCTATCCTTGATGCTGTGTCTTTGCTATCAAATTTATTTGAAGAAAACAGTTATGTATGACAAAATACATAGGAAATATATACAAGGCATATTTTTTAAGTAAGTACCATTTTGGAATTAAAAAAAGACGTGCAAAGATATCGCAATAATTTTATTTTTACATGAAAGCTTGTACCTTAATCTACTTTTCTACATAATTTCCGTGAATATTGTGGCACTTGTCATAATGTGGCACCGGTTTTTGTATACCTCCTCATAAAATCCTGCCGTCTGACTTGTTAACTACTGTATCACAACTGTTTTGACTTCTTTATCGTCTTGAAGACGCAATGTAACACAATGCAATACAAGACACTACAAGAATATTGAGGAAACCAGTCACATATTGATGAAATTGTAAAGCGTCTGTTTTCTCTCACATTTTCTTCCACTTTCTGCACCAAATCTTCATTAAAGACCAAAGGACGTCCACTTGGTTCTTCATCATGCACATTTGTGCGGCCATCTTTAAATGCTCTCACCCATTTCCTTACCATTCCATCACTCATAATGTTTTGTCTGTAAACTTGACAGATCTCACGACAAATATGGATTGATTTTACGCCTTTAGCACTAAGAAATCAAATAACAGCCCGTACTTCAGATTCGGCAGGAATCACGATTGTAGGAGGCATCTTAAACACTCAGTAAACAACGTATACAATGAAGAATCAGACTGTAATGGCGTCAGTGCGTAAACAAGAGATGTAGATAACCAACGCGCATGCACAGAACGCCAACCGTAGCGCTGCAGCAGCGGAATCGCAAAAAGGTACTTACTTAAAAAACATGCCTCGTAATTTGGGCAACATATTTGAGCGGTATTGTTTGTGCAAAGGAGCTAAGTATGTGAAGTGCTTTTAGGAATAACATAAGTAAGTATTTTAGGATTTTTAAAGCTGTTTTCAGAATTTTATTGTGTTTCCTTCTGAGTAGGTCTCACTGTTTTAGTTTTTTAGTAAGCCTACTTTTTAAAAGATTCTTATTCTAATTAAATGGCTCTTTTGTTTCAGGACTTGTTCTTACATAATTGGAAGAAACTGTTAAACTTTAGTGCACAGAGCAAGGTCATTTTAATGTTGCTCCTTATTTTCAGCTGAAAAATCTTGTCTCTTTACAAGATTTTTTTTTTAAGTAAGGTCCATTTGAACATAAGTACAAAATGAAAGATCATTTCAAAAAAGTAAGTTTATTTTCAGAAAGTACACTTTTGGAAGTACATCTTCCAAAAGTGTACCATTTTGGAAGTACATCTATTTTTTGGCATAGTTACCAAGTTTTTTCAAACACTTATCATACCTCTTACCTAATTTTAAAGTAACCTCTTCATAAAACTTGCTGTCTTCTCTGATAACTAAAACTTCACATTGTCTTCATTACTGCTGCCACTGAGGTAGCAACCAGTTGAACTGGGGACAAAACATGGGTTTCACATATTATGCCAAAAATCAAGGCAACAGGACATGGAATGAAAACACACACACTCCCCTGTAAAGTTGTAGGCCAAACAGACTCTGTCCCAATACAAAATCATAATGTCAGTGTTATGGAACAGACATGGTATTTTGTTGGTTGACTTCATGTAATACAGAAACACTATCAATGCAGAAGCATACTGCAAAACCCTCAGATTGTTCTGTAGTGATTAAAAAAAATAACTTGTCAGGATGACAAAGGGAATTGTTCTTCTTCATGACAATGCAAGACCTCACACTTCAGGTCAGACCTGCAATTTTTTGGACAATTTTGGCAGGGAAGTTTTAAACAACCCATTCTACAGTCTGGATCAGCAACCACTACAATGATGACAATTACATAGAAATGGCAGTGAATACTTGTTTATTGGAGCAGGCAGCAAGTTTTTATGAAGAGGTTACTTTAAAAATAGTTGAGAGGTATGGTATGTGTTCAGTATAAAAAGCAAATCTTTTGATGCATTGTTTGTTTGCATTAAGATTCTGTGTTTTAGATTTTTGGTCAAGTTGCTCCTTATTTACAGTGTATTACCACAAACTGTTTCACTTGATCTTTGGGCCTATTCCGAGTTTTTGTCACCTAATTCAACTACTGCTTAATTATAAGTAAATGTGTCTTTTGATTGTCTGGAAATGTCCTTGAGGTAGACTGCACACCAGATGGGCTGATGTTATAAATCAAGACCTCTTCAACCACAACATCAACCCAAATAAGGCCCCATCTTTAGCCCTGGACAGGGCTGCTTGGAGAAGACTGACAGTGCTGTCAACCCGTTCCCTCTATACTCATGACCCTGCTGAGCAAGAGCATTAAGTCAAGTAAGTCAGTGTCTTTTATAAACATGGATAGTAGGTGTCTAAACTTTGATATAAGATAGATGGTTATAGATAGTAGGGCTTGCTTGATGGTTAGGACTGGACTAGTTAGGATTGAGAAACTATAATCTAGGCATTTTTTTAGATCTAAACTTTAAAAAAGTTAGCCTACTTTTATATCCTAAATTATTAAATACAACTACTTTGCTTTGCAACATTTGCCTCAGATTGAATGTAGCCATGATAGTGTCTGTGTATGATTTAGATACTTTGTTCTAACTTTAAGAGGTAAAGGTTAAGAATATTAGCTCTCCAGGAGACATACTAGAACAAAATGAGAGATATTCTTAGATTGCTAATTTTATGATCTTTTTTATGATTTTCTTTGTGTTTTTGACAATTCATCCCCACCCCCCTTCATAGCCCTAGTCCATACAGCAGTAGTGTAATTTTGTCAAAATTCTGGAAGGGAGGGGGCAAAGTTGGAGCCAATTTTCCAAAATCATGTGAAAATGAGAGTAAAAACCAAAAAAAAACCTATTTGGTACCATATAGGTACTATTTAGTACTATAGAGGTACTTTATAGCATTATAAAGGTAAATATGTACTAAAAAACTGACCTGTTTCTGTTGATGCTTGAATTATGTAGGTTTATCTTATTCTTAACAAGATTTTTGGAAGAAAATAATTTCAGCTGGGAACTGAGGTCTTTTATAGATTAAGGATTTCACTGTTTTTCAATGGTTTTTTGTAAGTTTTTTAAATGACCTAGAGGTATATAAAGGAGAGGGAAGGGCTGGGGATGAAAGGTCAGATACACAAACAAAACCATTAAAATGAGCAATCTAAAACTGTCTCTCTTTTCTCCCAGCATGTTACCTTCTGAAAAACTGCTATTTCTAACAATAACCCTTTAAGATTCCCTGTACAAGATTTGGCAGCATTTCCCAAGTTGAGGCTCAAGCTTAGAGTGTGTCCATGATTTCTACTTTAGATGCTTTTGGATGTCTTGGAATGGAGCTAGGTTAGGAAAATGAAACTTTCAGGGATAGGTCTACAGATTACATTATGTTCTGGGAAGGTATTTTGAAGTACTTACCTCTACTCCTCCTCTCTCTAGAGGGTCCTGACCTTTGATTACCTTTAAACATCTGTGTTATAAAAGTGAAATCTTGCCAAATAGATCTTATGCTTTAATGAAGTACAACAAAATTGTATTCAGCTTCACAACTTTGCTCAGTAAAACATTGATATGGCTTAAAGTTCTACTCAAATGAGAAGAACTGCATTTTCAGAACTAAAGCCAGAGAAACAGAAACTGGTAACTGAAAATTAAGGCAAATGTTGTTTTGTCAAAATTTCAATAAGTATAGACTTGCAATGTAGGCAATTTGGTAAATTTTTTGTAGTTTATGTTATTGACTTACAAATAAAGTAAACATACCACTTGATGCCTTTTTTTATGCTCTTCCTAAATATAATAATCATTTTTGTCAGAAATGAATTTTATCCCCAACCTTATATATACCAATTCAGGGTATATATTTGCACATTAGAGCGGTGTGGGGGTAAATTTTATTTCTAATATAAATGGGAGGTAAGTTTAAACTTTACCCCCAACTCTAAATTTTTAAATTAGCCAATTGACCAACCAGTATTTTAAGCATAGGAGTCTGGCTGGATATAAGGAAACATATTAGCCTAAGAAGACAATTCTTACTCCATAATATGGAGAATAATCCTAGTTAACACATTTTGCAGGGGGAGAGCCTTTATCTTCAACTTTTTCCTTGTTTTTTTAAGAAATCCATGAATTTCTTAGAACCTATATAGGCTATTCACAGATTAGGCTATATACCCCACCCCCCTAATGTGCAAATATTTACCTAGAATTGCATCCTCAATCTAAATATAACATCCCTTTGCATCATAAATGACCTTTACTCCCATATTAGCCATGTGGTGGATGTCCAATTGTCTCCTATCCACAAAATTTTCCCTAGTTTCCAGAACAGCATCATATCTAAGCAGTTTCATAGAAACATCAAACATAATTAGGTGATTGTTAGGCTATTTTTTTCTAGAAATGTACTTTTACAATTAGACCTAACTCTTAACCTATCTTCATAGCCTAACATAAAAAAGCTTATCCAAGAAGTGATTGTTTAGCCTACCCTGGGTTAATTATGGCAAAATACACTGAAGAAAAGAAAGAATTACCATAATTTACTTGAATCCAAGTCTTTTTATATGATAAATTGTGGCTAAACCATGCACTTTAATTAAATTTGTCTTCTATTTTAGCCTAGTTCCAACTAGCGTTATATTCTTTTCTTCTATGAAAAAGTACACGTCACCTTAAAGGTGTAACATAAAACGAAGCTTGTTCTATTTACCCTGCATTCAACAGAGCTTTTTGAAATTAATTTCAATAACTTAATTATAATCCTAATTATTATAAATGAATTTCGGTACTTAATGGTTATTGGAAATATACCCAAAAAGTGAAGTTAGGTTAATCCTAATGAAAAATAACAAAACATGATGATAAAAGAATACTTAAAAAACAAAGTTATGGTAATCTAACCTAACGTAGCCTAACTTAACCCCCCTCCCCTCCAATAAAGTGCAAATATATAGCCCAAATTATAAAGTCCAATGCATTGTATCATTCATCATTATTTTTGTAGTTATGAAACTTCGGTTTTCTGAGACGCAACCTAAGCGTAATTATTGAATGTGTTTCCAATAACGGACAAGTACTTGAATTTCTTATAAAAAAAAAAATATCTTGTAAACCTATAGAGTTTTTGAAACTAACCAAAAGCCTTGTTCTTTTACGCAAATATATGTATTTTTAGCTGCAAAAGGAAGCATAACAGCTTATAAAGCTCTGAAGCAAATAATTAATTACGAAAGTTTCACAAATTGCTCTTGAACGCAAATCAGTGATTGCGATTGGCTATTGACCGCAAAAAAATCACAAAAATCAATTCCAATAAGCTAAACTTTTGATTTTGATTTCCGTTCAAATAAGGCATTTCTCGATATTCTAGGACTGTTGTTTGATCTTCCTGAAAAAAAAAAAAAAAATAAACAAGCATCCGTGAACTTACCGCTGGCAAATAATACAAAATTCCAATTTTTTGCAAATGGGCACATAAAGCTTCTGCAATAGGGTTCTCAGATACGCTAAATCTGATGGTATCATTCTCATTAAGAATCCTTGAATGTGACGGGTATCTTCCCCCTTTTTTGAAAATCAGGCAAATTTTCTTACGCTCGTAGCTTTTTATGGGTAACACTAAACTTAATGAATCTTATGTACGTACTTCGAATAAGCCTAATAAGCCAATTTTTTTGATATGTCTATAGATGTCAAAATTCTGTTTTTTAGACTCCTGTTTTTTTTTTTAGCAAATCATTAATTACGAAAGTTTCACTAATTGCTCTTAAATGCAAATCTGTGATTGCGGTTGGCTACTGAACGCCAAAAAATCACAAAAATCAATTGCAATAAGCCAAATCATTTGGATAAGATTTACCCCATGTTCTGAAAGCTTATCGTGATTTATTGCAGTGACTTAATGAATAAGCTTAATTATAAGGCTCTATTGCATGCACAAAAAAGGACTCCTTACAAAAAAAATATTGCTAACTCTTATGACCTTTAAAAATAATAAAAATTATTGCTGTCTTAAATTATTAGATAAATATTCCAAGAATTTTCCATCTGTAAAAGGACAGATTGGCAAGGTCGTACCCAGGATTTTTTTCGGAGGGGGTTTTACTAAAAAAAAATTCGGGGGGGGGGGGGTTACACAAAAAAACTCAAAAAACGCATACAAAATTTGTTTATATCCATTTTTTTCATTTCTACGAGTCAGACAAACATTTCGGGGGAAGGGGGGTTCAAACCCCCCTAAACCGCCTTCTGGGTATGGCCTTGCTGACTGGTATCAAACGATTTGATAAAAACTATTGTTATTTTTGCGAAAGAATCATTCCTTGCCTATTCAATCAAGTTAAGGAATGGTGTAAATTGAGAAAAGGGCTTACTTTATTAAGAACTTTTAACTTACTTATGTCCCAAAGGTCCTAATGGATCGCGTTCAGGCTTGGGGCCATTTCCTTTGTGATGTTTTATTAAGAAAGTTTCTCATTTTGCTCACTTTATACGTTTTTTCAAGGGGTTATTTTTTTTATTATCATTCCTTGGTTAAACGAGATTAATTTGCCGTTTCCTCGTCAGTAAGGTGAAGTTAACATTACTTCTATCAAACTTTGAAAGTAAGGAATGGATTGGAATTGGACACTTTTTTAATGTTAAATAAAAAAAACACGTTTTTGAATTGTAAGTAAGGAGCATTATTAAAACTTAAAACGAACAGAAATTATTACAAATATGAGAGGGGTCACCCCCTTCTCAATACCTTGCTCTTTACGCTAAACTTTGACTTTCTGTCCCAATTATTTAAGAATGACTCATGAAACACATGGACCACTTAATTAGAATAATAAGCTTTTTTTTTTAATTTAAAAAACTTTAGCGCAAAGAGCAAGGTATTGAGGAGGTGGCAACCCCCTCATATTCGTAATAATTTCTGTTCGTTTTAAATTTTAATGTTGCTCCTTACTTTCAATTCAAAAAATGTGTTTTCTTATTTAATTTCTGATCGTTTTTAAATAAGGCTGGAAAATCCAGCTCCCCCTCCGTGGAAAATCCCCCACGAAAAGTTCTTCCGTGGAAAGATCCTCCCATGTAACCTCCTCCCCCACCCTAAAAAGTTTCTGTGTGCTTTCCAATAGCCATGTAAACAATATGCAAAGTTCATAGTTTGTACCCCTCCCCCAGAAAAAGTAGGGGTTCAAGTCATCCTCAAACATATAGTTGTTAAATCTCTCGAGTATGCTGAACAAAAATATGGTTATCGAAAAATTTTGATCGGAAGACTTTGGGGGGAAAATGGTCATGAGCGGGGGGATAGTTGCCCTTCAATATTTTTGGTAACTTAAAAGGGGACTAGAACTTTTAATTTCTGTTCAAAAGAGCCATTTCTCGATATTCTAGGATTGTTTGATGCCCTCTTCCCTGAAATTAAAAAAAAAAAAAAAAAAAAAAAAAAAAAAAAAATCCGTGAACTTAGGCTACTTCTGGCAAAAAATACAAAACTCCACGTTTTTGCAGATGGACACTTAAACATTCAACAATAGGGTTCTGAGATACGCTGAATCCGATGGTGCGATTTTCATTAAGATTCCTTGAATTTAAGAGGTATTTTCTCCCTTTTTTGAAAATCAGGCAAATTTTCTTAGGCTTGTAGCTTTTGATGAGTTTGCACTAAACTTAATAAATCTTAGATGCTTTGAATAAGTGTAATAAGCCAATTCTTCTGATATGCCTATATATGTCAAAATTCTATTTTTTAGACTTTTGATTGCTGTTGAGCCGCATCTCTCCTTACTTACAGCTCGTTACCGCGAACTGTTTGAAAACAGGCCTAAAGAAAAAATGAAAAACAAGGTGATAATCCAATTTACAAATTCTAAAAATTCCCGTTCCCATTTGAGGTAAAAAATCCTTTGAATCCAAATCGAGAGTTTTCTGTCCAATAGTGTCAAATTAAGATTTCAACTTCTTTCTTTTAAGTTTTAAGTGAATTTGGCGGAATAGAATTGAAGCCTATTTTCGTATGTTTATAACACCTGTAACACTTAGTGCATTTTACACATTTAGGATAAGCAAACAAATTGAATTCATTTAACCTATATATTCTTGTCAAACCTGTATTTTAAAGCTTCGGTTACAACTGACCCTGGCAATGATGATTTCTCATTCGCTAAAGAGGCGTATCACACCGGCTCACATAAAGTCCGGTTCACATAAAAATATGTACATAAACATTCGTATAAGCATCCTAAACTAATTAATCTAATTTAAAAAAAATCACCTTCTTTCAACACCCCCAGGATAACAGACACCATCCAAATACAAATCCAGCGACCCCCTTTGAACCTGCTCCTGCCCGAGCCCTATAATCCGCCCCTCCCCCCTCACAAAAAAGAAGAAAACAAAAACTGATTTCCCCAGAAATACTCTTTTAATCTATTTCTAAATTAGACTTTAAAATAAATATGGTAGAATAAATTTACTATATGATATATCTAGGGGGTTTCACAGTAATTCACAAGCTAAAAGATATACATGTCAATCCATCAAATATTTTTTCCAAAAATAATACTAATCACTTCAGTTGAAAATTCTATTTTGAGCCCTAAAAAAGATTCCAAGAATATGGAGACACATTTGTTTTTTTGCTAGTACAGCTAAGGTAAAACATACCATTCGATTAAAAATACAACTCCAAATTTAATCGAAATTGCAAAAATAGCAACAAGTATACTCGGAAAGAGCACTGAATACGCTTCAAATGGTATGTTCCTATTTTGGTCAGCGAATCAATACAAAAACTTTAAAATCATCCCCCTTATTTACAATTTGATACCGTGAACAACTTTTATTACTTAAGTTCATTTAACAATCATTAGAGTAATCATTTTAATATTGTGGCAATCAAGAGGGGTCACTTCCCCCGGTCGCAGAATTTTACTACTACTAGCCTCCTTTTTACACCCTCGAGGTTTTTTACACTTAAAGCTTCGACTAGGTGGCATCATTTGTATGCGCTTAGACTAATGGCGCAGTCACACATAGCGGAAATCCGAGCAGGTTGTGAAAACCGAGCCGATTTTCCGATTGGTTTTGTGCTTGAAATTTCAACTTAGACTAATGGCGCAGTCACACATAGCGGAAATCCGAGCAGGTTGTGAAAACCGAGCCGATTTTCCGATTGGTTTTGTGCTTGAAATTTCAACTTAGACTAATGGCGCAGTCACACATAGCGAAAATCCCAACGGATTGTAAAAACCGAGCCGATTTTCCGATTGGTTTTGTGCTTTAAATTTTCTCTACCTTTCGGCTAGAAAAAATTTCAAGCACAAGATGGTCCGAAAATCAGTTCGGTTTTCACAATCCGCTTGGATATCCACTATGTGTAAACACACCATTAGTGAATCTTAAGCAAACAGGAAAAGAGAAGAACCAGGGAATAGGATATTAAACTCTCGTCAAAACGGTGTTAGAAGGTTTTAAAACTGAGTTGATAGATCTTTGTCTCCTCTCCAAATTCTGTAGAGCCGTCTGACTATCTTTTCCCTTTACAGAATATTTTGATTTCCCCCCTCTTTTTCCCTTGTAACTGGAAAACGGAGGAAAAGGTTAATGACAGAGCATTTAAAGTAACAAATTCCTTCTTCTCGCACTGGGAAACCCCAGAAAACAAATCTTGCAGACTGCTGTACATGATCTTTATTTTCCCCCTGTAAGTGGAGAAACGGGGGAACGACTTATTAAACAGCAATAAAAAAAAGCGCTTACTCGATCTTCTTGAACCCAAGAGCATCAGGAATGCCATTCTCAGCATCAAAAACTGCCGGTTGTAGATTTTCGAGTTTTCCCTTGGATTTTCCTATTTCCCCCTGTTTTTCATCTTGGGGACTTTAGGTATGTTGTACAGAATTTTTTTTCTCTACTAAATGGTGTAGAAATCATTTATATCCAATTTTGTTCCAGATCGTCAATTTTTCCGTAAATTTACTGGCCTACATAGGGCAAAAGTAGGGGTTGGCCACTAGCCTAATATTTCCCAAACATGTCTTTTTGTCTCCTAAATCCAACCTGTCCCCTATCACCAACAACAAATTTTAAATCCTCTCGATTCAACCCAAGTTTAAAATAGACTTCCTCCCCTCAGAAACTCCTTAGCTCGAGAGTAAAACCTCAAAGACCTAGATTGGTCCTTCTGGGCTTGCCACTCTTGGATTTCTTGGTTGTATTTTTTAGGGGGAGGGGAGAGGTGATTGGGTTATAGGGCTGAAGGGAGGAGTGGTCTGAAGGGGTGGGGTGGATGGAGTTATATTTGGATGGCGGTTGTTACCCTGGGGTGTTTGAGAAAAGGTGACTCTTTTTTTTTCTTTTATATTATTATCTTAATTAGTCTTGGATGCTTCTAGGAATATTTATGTAGCTTTTTTTTCTTTTTTATTATTAATTTAGGATGGCTTTAGGAATGTTTATGTAGTTAATCGCTACGCGTTAGCAAAATGAATATTTTTTCATAGCGTAGTGATTTATATCTGTAATAGTTTATATTTTTGTTTATTATGCAAACCAAACTTAAAATCAAGTCAAGTTTAGGGTTTGCTCGAATTCTTTCCATGCTGACACGCTCTCAGCTATCAGATTTTTTCCTACATTCCACGTCCCCGACAGGCCAAAAGGGCCCAGTATTTTCTTGACCTGATTTGGCTACGAATCTCGTCCACCGTCCTTCACATCCTAAATAAGCTGACTTAATAAGTCGAACTCTTGGTAAAATAATTATTTTCTTCCAAAACTTCACTATTCTAATCAGTTTAACTCACCTTAAAGTGAAAACGGAGGTGGATAGAGGCGGATGGAGTTCGTCCGGAATGAGGCAGACTATGTCTGCTGACCACGTGCCTCTGGATATGGGGTTTCCCCTAACTAAACGCTCCATGTTAATGGGCAGCCTCAACCTGATGAGGTGGGTGGAGCCCACCCCAGGGACTCTCAGTATCTAGGCAAGTCCTAGCTCTAATTAGATCCCAGGCCTAGGGTCAGTTGGGTCTGCACCCCTCCGCCCGGAAATTTCACCGCAACGGAAAACGATGATACTGCCTCGGCCTCTTTTACCTTCCACGACCCCAGCATGTCCCTGGACCGATTTCAGACCATCGAATAAACCTTCTTGACCAAGGTGGAATACGCCTCACCACCTGGAACGTACTCACACTCAACTTTCCTGGAGCTAAATCAATGCTTGCCTTCGAGCTAAAACGCTTCTATGTAGCTGTGGTTGGGCTTATGGAAACCCGCCTTGTTGGAAGAGAGTCCAAGAATATTGGTGAGCGATATCACATGATCTGGTCTGGTGATCCAAAAAGCAAGACAAATGGTGTAGGCCTTGTGCTGAACGCCAGAGCCAAGAGATGCCTTCTCTCCAATAAAAAAATTTCAGATAGAATACTGATGGATTAGCTCCACACAAGCATGGAAAGTGGACAGTTATTGTATGCTATGCTCCCGCATGGGCACCCATATATTGAATTCCAGGAGAGGTCTTACCCTGTCTAATTGGCATTTTTAATGCTATATAATAGAAATCTCAAACCAAAAATATAAAAATAAGTTAGCATCATTCAGCCAGGAGTGGGCTTGTGCCCTCTCTTGCTCCCCCCCTTATGGGCACCCATGTACTCCCATCAATCACAGTCCTGCGGAAGTGAAGGATCAGTTCTAAGCAGAGCTCTCAGTGACCCTGTCTAGAGTCCCACCCCACAACATTGTCACTCTTCTGGAAAACCTTAACACGACTGTTAATGACAGGGAGGGCGTGTGGAGGAATTTTCTCGACCCTCTGACTCCGGATCCACTGAATGACAACGGGCAAAGACTCCTCTGACTCTGGAATATGTATAATTTGGCCATACCAGACACGCTCTTTAAGAGACGAGATATACACAAATTCACTTGGTATAGTAATGACGGCCAGACAAAGAAGATGATCGATTATGTTATGATCTCGGGTCTCTGGCGCTCATCAATAACAAATTGCTAGACTTAAAGGTCGGCTGAGCTTAGAAACAGAGAACATAGGATGGTAGGTGCCACGCTGAGGCTACGCCTGATAGCGCAACCGCAAGAAAAACGGGCTCCCAAGTTCGATCTGAGTAGTCTGGCTACATCTGAGATGCAACAGAAGTATGTTCTCGATATCTCTAACTGCTTTAGCTGCCTCCAAGTACTGGATGACCCTGAAGTAGCATGGAAGTCTTTCAAAGATAACATACTCAAGCAGACACAAGAATAAACCCTGTAAATCCCAGGGGACTCTGTCCGTGATCAAGCTGTGCTGGAAGGCCGGCTTAGCAACGAATATGCCATAGTACAGACGACTCAATAGCCTTTGCAATAGCCTACTGCACAGAGATAGGAAGAACCTTTTCGACAAGAAAGCCAGTGAACTTGAAGATTCTGCAATAAAAGGAGACACCTGCTCCCTATATAAACACCTCCGCGGGCTGACGGAACAGAAGACTTCCACCGTGAGCCGTGTTTTGTCTGCTGACCGCAGCATGCTGGTTGACACTACAGGCTAACTCTCCGCCTAGAACAGTCACTTCTCAACACTTCTGAACGCCGAGGCAGTTGCTTATCCCGACCCAGATCTGATTAAAGCAGCCATGGCCACACCTGAGTCTACTTCCGACCTCGTATCGCAACCGTTTACCACCTCTGAGATCCAAAATGCTGTAAAACAGTTAAATAACAATCGAGCCCCTGGTGTCTGTGGTATTTCTGCAGAACTCCTCAAGTACGAGGGTGCAGCAATGATTCTGTGGCTCCAGCTAATCTTCTCAGTTGTATATACGACGAAAAGCATACCGAACGACTGGCGTGCTGGCATCATATTGCCGCTCTGGAAACGCAAGGGTAGCTGTCAAATTAGCTCCAACTATCGTGGTATCACGCTTCTTTCCGTTCCAGCTAAACTCTTCGCCATGTCACTCCTGGACAGGTGCTCCAACTTTTTGGGTAGAAAGAGAAGAGTCCAGCAAGCCGGGTTCATGCCCGGTTGGTCGACGACGGAGCAAATTTTCACTATGCGCCAGTTGATCGAGAAGACGCGAGAGTTCCACCGAAAAGTGTACATCGCATTTGTGGACTTCAAGGCTGCCTTCAATTCTGTTAATTGCCTTTCACTTTAGCTGATACTGCGAACTAAGGGCCTACCCCAGAAATGTTGCTCACTTTTTGAAAAGCTTTATGACGATATGGAGAGCTGCGTGCAAGTCAATGGAAGATGCAGTCCCTTATTCTCGGTGAAAACTGGCGTCCGGCAAGGTTGCACTGCCGCTCCTGAGCTCTTAAACTGCGTCATAAACCATGTTATGACCAGCACGACGAATCGCCTTCTGTTATTTCTGCAGTTCGGAGACCGGCTACTCTCTGACGCTGACTTTGCCGACAACATAGCGCTAGTTGCTGACACCATCAAAAAGGTCACCAAAGCTCTCCAGGTGCTTTCAGAAGAAGCCTTGAAAGTTAGATTGAAGATCAACTGGCAGAAAACCAAAGTTATGCTCCTTGAGCCCCCACGTCCCGTTCTATCGTAAAGGAAGTCAACATCAGAAACAACTGAGTAGATGTGGTTGAACGCTTCACTTACCAAAGATCTATTCTGTGAGGGATGGCTTGATCACAAAAGAGCTTACATCTCGAATAGCTAAAGCTTCGGCACATGTTGGGAGGCTGAGCAGCATCTGACAAAAGCCAAACACAAGCTGCTTTGCCAAAATGCGCATTTACAATGCATCAGTCAGCACCGTATTGTTGTATGGAGCGGAGCCGTGGCCAGATACAAAATTTATCCTCAGCGCCTTCGATGTCGCACAGACGAAACATCTTCGAAGAATCGAGGGACTTTCTGGACTGACATCGTTAGCATCCAGACCCTCCTGTCACGTACGGCACAAACTCCTTTTTCAACGCAGCTTGCCCAGCGTACTGTTCAGTAGTACGGCCACCTCCTTCGCATGTCACGTGACGCCCCAGCACGGGTCGCATTCGACTTCGACCCAACCCTACACGGATGAAAGTGACCCAGAGGACGCCCCCCACTAGGTGGAAAGAGAAAGCCGAAAAATTCCTCGCCCAAGCCCACATCCCGGTGGAAGAAGCTGCGAGCCTGGCAAGTGGTAGGTCAACCTGGAAGCGCCTGGTCACATCGTTCTCTACGCCGAACCCTTGGCAGGAGCCTTAAGTCAAGTAAAGTGAAAAGCTCCAAATCTCCTTTCAGGAACACTGAACTAAATGAATCCTTCAAAAATTGAAAATTCTCTTAAAAATCTTAGCTGAACTACTTCTTACTCAGCTGCTTTAGTGAAACCATTAATTTTGGACCCTTAATGTGGAGTAGAAGCTACTTTTATCTGGAACACTCTTCTCTGAGTCCTTGTATCAGCTAGTTGACCTAAGTCACTCCTCAAACGCATTTTTTTTATTAACCTATTACTCCTTAAATTACAGTTCTCGTCACGATTAAAATATCCCCTTGATCGCGCTAAACTTTACATTCAAATAAACAAATTCCCCTTTAACCTCTAGCATTGTTCCTCCAAAATTAAAATTCAACCTCAGAATCAACCTCCTCTTTACTCCTAAATACTAACTCTATTGACTTCTTAGAATTTAACGCTAAATCTTTCTTTTCCAAATAATTTTCCAAGCTAAGTTTTCTAAGGGAAGTAAAGAGCAAAGTCGAAATTTAATACGAACAAAATTATTACTTTATAGTCTATCTAACATATACCAATAAATATAGTACAAATAAACCAACTGATGACATTTCCGTATGTTTGTAGGATTTTAGAAAACTATCGCTTTACTGAAGACACAAAACAATATAAGACTTTTGGCACAGTAAATGTAAACCATTTAAGGGCACTTTTTACAGTATACAAAGTAAAAAAATTTAGGATTGTTAATTAATTTTGTCGTTTAATTTGTTTGTACTTCTGTATAATGAGCTCAGTCTAATGATTGACTCCTATTTAGGTTCTGAAAAGGACATTTCATGCTTATTTTTTGGACAAGGTCGAAGTGAAGCCATATTGATAGCATTAGGACTATAGACTAGCCATATGATTAGTATCATAACTGAAAGTTAGCTGTTGTAACGAGAAAAATAACTGGAATTCTGGAGTTAATGTTCTGGATTATTTGTTCTTTTTTCGAGTAATACCAAAGCGTGTTTTTTTACAATTTTGAATTGTATATTACTCACAATTGGTATTATAGCTGGTGAGGCCAAGGTGTTAAATGATAAATCAGTTAATTGTTTTTGTATCCTGTTGAAGGACTTTATATATTCATCAATAATATTCATTTTTATATTTAACATTTTAAGATAATTTTAATTGTGTACTGAAGGTTACTGATATCACTGCTAGTGTAAGACAATGAAAAGAGGAATAGATTATTTGTTGTTGCCAGGTTACGTTTTCACATTTAACTCCTAAATCAATATTCTGGTTTTGTAAACTTGGCTTTTGTGTTTTCAGTAAAGCACTAGTTTTTTACAATGCTACAAACATAGGGAAATATTATCAGTGGGTTTGTTTGCGCTAGTCTTATCGATATGTGTTGGATAGACTGAGAAGCAATAATTTTTGCCCGTTTTAAGTTTCAACCTCGCTCTGTACTTCGCCCAGAAAACTTAGTTCATTTTCATTAACTATTTAAAAAAGAAGTATTTAGTGTTAAATTCTAAGAAGTTAATAGTATTAGTGCTTAGAAGCAAAGGGGAGATTGATTCTGAGATTGAATTTAATTTGGAGGAACAGTGTTAGAGATTAAAGAGGAATCTGTTGGGTGTTACGTTAACGCACTGAAGGGGACGTCAAGGCATGCATAAGATTGTAATTTAAGCCGTAATAGGTTTATAAATATGCTATAAAGAAGTAACTTAGGTCAGTTACTGATATGAGAACTCAGAGAAGAGTGGTCCAGATAAAATTAGTTTCTAGTCCACTCTCCACATTTATATATATTATATATATTATTTATATATATGTATATATATTAAATATATTTATATATATATATTTATATATATTTATATATATTATATATATTTATATATATTATAGGTCTTTTCACTACCCAAATCTTCAAATCCATACTTATCTGTTCACACAACAATGCTTCAAGAAAAGAGCTGAATTAGAGTGTTAATTCTAAAAAACAGTGTGTTAATTCTAAAAAAATGAAGGACAAAATTGTCCTTCGGAAGTAAAGAGCAAAGTTGAAACTTAAAAAACACAGAAATTAGTGCTTTGCTTACTCCAGAACCTATATCTACAAAAATAGCTCAATTTAAATCAACAATGATACTTTCTAATTTATGCAGAATTTAAAAAGTAGAAGTTTACTGTAGACAGAAACAGACAATTTTGTAACTAGACTGAACAAACAAAGATTAATTTTAAAATCTCTCAATGGTGTTTCAACGACCAATACATCAATAAAATTAAACAAAAAATAGTTTTACACCCTTGGTGGGGAAAGTCGTATTTCGAAAGTGTGGAATAAGGAACTGAATGGCTAGTAGACCATTGGCAGATCAAGGGGTTTCCCGCACCCCACATGATTTTGTCTGGCGCCCTCATTCCTTGTTTTTTTTCTGTTTATCAATCTCTTTTTTAAATGAATTTAAAAAAGAATTTTTTAAAGGACGCCAATTATTGGCGTACTTGTTGCATTCCCCCCCCCCAAGATTCTGCTTATTGGCACCCTTGTCACATTGCGCCCTCCCCAAGATTTTGCTCTAGATCCGCACCTAATCTATTGTTTCGATAGTGTTTCCTTAAAGGGGAATCATTATCTATAATAAAAAAATAGTCCCCAAAAGCAGTGCCGTCAATCGTAGGGAGGGAGCAGGATAAGGCATTGGCCATATTTGATTATGAAAATGTCTTTCCCAAGGTATTTTCTATGAAAAATGCAAGAGATTGGTTCCCCCCCCCCTAAATTTTTGCAAGTTGAAATCACTATCCAAAAAATTTCATCGCCTGGAAATTATACCTCTTACTTAGGAGAACAAAAACATAATACAAACTGAGAACATCAACTGCTATGACACGCGCATTCTTGTGAGGCAGACTTTGACTGAACAATGTGACCAGGTTAAAATTGTTGAAGCTTAACATTTGGTAGATTTAATCTAAAATTACTGACATTTAAATATTTAGCATCCATCATTAAACAGGAGCAGAACATAATCACCTTGTGATTGCATAAACAATTTGATCAGGGAATCTCAGGTAGTTTTGATTAAGGCTATCGTGAGTTGACTATTAAGGTCATTGAATTTAATTTCATTTTAAAAAACAGCGTTTTTCTTTGTTGAGGGAAGTAAAGATTGAAGTTGAAACTTAAAACGAACAAAGATTTTTGCTTCACAGTCATTCTAAAATTTATTGATATAACTATTGTCAATAAACCAATTGATGATATTTTTCTGTGTTTGTATAATTATAGAAAATTAGCGCTTTACTGAAAACACAAAATAATATAGGAAATTTGGTACAGTAAATGAAAACCGATTAAGGACAGTCATAAAAAAATATACTTTTTTAGAGAATTGCTGCTTAATTGTTTTTGTTTAAGTTGGTATCACTTCTGCACAATGAGCTGAGTCCAATGATTTGATCTAGTTTTGGTTCTAAAAAGGATATTTCATGATGATTTTGTTGACAAGTCTGGAGTGAAGCTAAGACTAAAACTAGTTTTAGAATTTGTATCATATCTTAAGAATTCTCCGTTATATAGAGAGAATAACTTAATTTCTAGAGTTCATATTATAATTTATGTGTTCAATTTAAAATTGTACATTATTCATTATGGGTATTGTAGCTGATGAGACCAGCTAAAACACGTTTTCAAGGTAATTTTAATTGTACAGTGAAAGTGGATGATATCACAGCTGGTGTAAGACTATGAAAAGCATTATAGATTAGTTTGTTCTTGTGACGCTGATTACTCGCTTTTGACTTCTAAATCAATATTCTTTTTTTTTAGTTGGCTTTTGTGTTTTCAGTAAAACGTTAGTTTTCTATAGCCCTACAAACATAGGGACGCGTCATCAGCATGTTTATTTGTACTAGTCTTGTTGATATATGTCTGATAGACTGTGAAGTAATACTATATATAAGGAATCAGCATAAAAGTCGACTCGTTTGGTGTGTTTGTTGCTATAAAATTTTCTTTTCTAGAGTTAAGTCTATTCAGGGGCGGATCTAGAGCAAAATTTTGGTGGGGGCCTAATGTGCCAATTGTGCTAATAATTGAACAAGTTGACAAATGAATTATAAAAAAAGACCAAAAAAAGAAAAAAAAAAAAAAACAAGGAATGAGGGCGCCAGAAAAATCTAGGGGGGCTGGTCCTCTGGATCTGGCATTGCGAATATTACTGGCCCGAGTTGCTCCTTACTAATAGTTCGTTACAACAAAACGTTTTAAATCTTTTTCTAACAGTTATTCTCCAGAAAGCTAATAATCAGATCTCAAGCAAATCATTCACCTGGGTTTATTGTTTCAAGTTCATCTACACACTTACTTTTACGCACTCGTGCTCAATGCTACCCATTTGCTTTTGTAAACATAGACTGCACATATGTATTTTCCCAGAAATCTAGGGGGATATTAGGCAACTTTTATTTGAAAAGCCTCTAACGGCAAGTCCTTTTAAAAAACCTATGAACCCGTCCCTGCCTACCACCTGCAGTAAACTATGTACTTTGTCTATTACATTTTTAAATAACTTCTGCGCTCTTATATCAACTAACAATTTTTATTTTTTTTTTCAATTTACTAATAATCTACAATGAAAATGTGAGCCACCTCAGTTGCAATGAAACTTGGCTCGATTGGAATCTTAAAAGCTAATTATTGCCTCCGTGTAATACCCTTTTTTGTTTTGACCCATAACATTGGGATGAAAATCATGGCAACTGAAATTTCTATTTATGCCTTTTGAAATACAAGAAAAAAAAGCTTAGTAATCTTGATATTCTCCTCTTCTCCGTGGAGGTATGTACATAAATTCAGCACCGTAGCAACCCTGTTTATTCGTGGCCCACTACCTAATTCACCACCCTCTTCTGTTTATTGAGTTTATGCGAATGTGCTTTGTGTAAGGAGACGATTTACTTAAACGTTGCCATCCACAAAGAAATGACCAATGGAGGTTGCTTAAATCGGCATTATTTAGCGTCTAAGGTCTATTTATTAATAGGTAATAGACCTTATAAGGTCTAGATATTTGGTCTTTATACTGACCTAAAGTCTTTGACTTCACCAATACCAGATATTTTTAAAACATATTATTCGCGTAATTACAAAGCATCCTTTATAGCTGTAAGCAGGTTCAACTAAATATAAAAAAACAATGCGTTTAAAAATAGAAATCTAGCTTTTAATTTTATATTGCAAAAACAAAAATGACAAAAGAACTGTAGCAAATGGCCATATATCTTTAATAATAGCCATATCCTCCATAGCCTCCTGGACTGTACCCTCCATAGGGCGATCCACCATAACCACTGTATCCACCATATCCTCCTAGACCGTACCCTCCGTAGGGTGATCCACCATAGCCGCTATATCCACCATATCCTCCATAACCACTTCCAAGGCCGTAGCCATAACCACTTCCGAAACTTGGGCCATACCCTATAAAAATAAATGAGACAAAAGATGAAAAGGTTAAGCCACATTTTGCAAGATCAATCCCCCCCCTCCTGGATAAAGCCTTGAGGGTGCGTGTTTCCTGGTTTTTTATTTGTTGTTGTTTTTTTCTTTTTTAGGGGTGATCGTATGAACACGGTTGTTAGAAAATTTCAGGAAAGGTCTCATTCTAACACAAATAACGAGTTCAGAATAACACATTGAGAGATGATGTAATTCTGCGTGACTGAATTACTCTATCTCTTCCTCCTCCCTATATCTTTTGAAAACTACAATAAAAAAAAACACTCGAATCAAACCCATGGTCGTAAGATATCGGAAGTAGGATCTTTTGAATGGAATTTAGTGTTTTGCTTTTACAAGTTGGAAGTGACAGGGAGGAGGAGGATCTTGGTCACCATTTAGTCCTTTTTTGGCACTTGATCCCATAGTGACAATATATGATGTGAGGTTATAATTCAAAATAGTTACTACAAATTAAAACGACATAAAAAAAATATACTAAATTAAAAAATTAATGAAAGAAAAGAACAACAGTAGAACCCAAAATCAGGTATTTGAGCCCCCCCCCCCCCTGAAATACATTATAATTTGGGTTGTTTGTTTTTTTATGTTGCTCTTTACTTTTATTTGATTTTTCTTTATCCGTAAAATAACAAACGAAAGCACTGCTTAACACTATTTAATAGTGTTATTTTTATCAATTCTGTTTTTTAGACAAATTTATGTAAGCCTGCTGTAACTTTTTGTCCTGACTAGAAAATTCTGATCGGAATTTTTCAATCTTTCGCAGCATTTGTGTAACAACCTTTTAAAGTAATTTTATTTGTCTCTCAGTATTTGAACATTTTCGCTGGAAAATTTTTAAGAAAATTTTCTTACTTCAGCTTTATGTTCTAAATCTATAATTTTAGCCAGGGCTTTCTTGCACATTGAAAACATCAGTTAAAAAACTTCGGGCAGCTGAAAAATAATGTTCGTGTTTCTGATTCAACATCAAAAGTTGTTGTAGATAAGGAAAGAAAATTCTGCTCCAAACAAAAACTCCAGCTTTACAATGTTGTATTATTAATATTGCATTAATTATAGGAAAACTGTTTGTGGCGGAGTTTTGCAAATACTGAAAGTGTGTGTGAGAGAGTTAAAGAGAGAGAGAGAGAGAGAGAGAGAGAGAGAGAGAGAGAGAGAGAGAGAGAGAGAGAGAGAGAGAGAGAGAGAGAGAGAGAGTGAGTGTGAGAGAGAGAGAGAGGGAGAGAGAGAGAGAGGAAGAGAGAATACGCAGGTTGAGTCTTTTGACTCTTCAAAGTCTAAGTTGATTGAAAAGTCACAAGCAAAATTGTTTAAACGCATAATTCACTTTAATTGGTGGAAATTTTTGAGTTTGATGGCAATGATAAGTTAACTCCTAACTTTAAATATTATTATGAAACATCTGGGCTACGATAGAATAAAACAAATAGAATTAAACATAAGTTATAGCGAAAACAATACACCCAACATTAGAAAACACATTATAAAGCACATTAGAAACACTACAACTCAACATTTCAAAGTAGTCACTATAGCAACTTGCTTCATTTCATTTTTAAACCGCCTTTGTACTACCTGTAATCGATGGCTAACATTATTGTGGAATGTATTATTGTTAGCCGTAATAACTATCAGAGGCAACGCCATAGCGTTGCCTATAGTAAAAGCCATACGGCTCATATGTTTTATTATTTATTTATTATTATTTTTTCCAAGAGGCACTTCATATAGAAAGGGTCGTTGTATAAATTTCAAAAGGGTTCATTCGATTGGAAATCAAGAGTTCTAGTGCCCTTTTTAAGAGTCAGAAGTGATCGTAGGGTAACTAGCCCCCCCCCCCCCCCACGATCTTTTTCCCCAAATGCATCCGATGAAAATTTTGAGATAGCCATTTTGTTAAAAATAGTTCAAAGATCCTATAACAAAACTCTGGAGTCAACACAACCCCCCAGGACCCGGGGGCAGGCGTTGTTATTTATGCCCTGGGGGCATACATGGTTCTTATGAAAAGTATGCCCGTAAAAACTTCTAAGAGGGCTCATTTGATTGGAAATTGAAAATTACTCCGGTGTGGATAAAACCCCCCAGTGCCCAGGGACAGGCGTTGTATGCTATGCCCTCGGGGTTTATATGGTTCTTATGGAAGGAATCCTCGTATAAACTTCAAAGAGGGCTCATTTAATTGGAAATTGAAAGTTCTAGTTCACTTTTTAAGAGTCAAAAGAGATCGGAGGGCACCTACCCCCCCACCCACCATGCTCTTTTTTCCTCAAACCCGTCCGATAAGAACTTTGAGATAGCCATTTTTGAAAATATAGTTCAAAGACCATATTACAAAAACTCTGGTGTCGACACAGCCCCCCAGGGTACGAGGGAAGGCGTTGTAAGTTATGCCCTTGGGAAATATATGGTTCTTATGGAAGGGATGCTAAAGCTTCAGAGAGGGCTCATTTGATTGGAAATTGAAAGTTATAGTTCCGTTTTTGAGAGCCCAAAGAGATTGGAGGGCAACTAGCCCCCCCCCCAACGCCTCTGTTTCCCCAAATGCATCCAATAAAAATGTTGAGATAGCCATTTTGCTAAAAATTGTTCAAAAGTCAGATAACAAAAACTCTGGTGTCCACACAGCCCCCCAGGGTACGAGGGAAGGCGTTGTAAGTTATGCCCTTGGGAAATATATGGTTCTTATGGAAGGGATGCTAAAGCTTCAGAGAGGGCTCATTTGATTGGAAATTGAAAGTTCTAGTTCATTTTTTGAGAGCCCAAAGAGATTGGAGGGCAACTAGCCCCCCCCCCCCCCCAATGCCTCTGTTTCCCCAAATGCATCCAATAAAAATGTTGAGATAGCCATTTTGCTAAAAATTGTTCAAAAGTCTGATAACAAAAACTCAGGTGTCGACACAACCCCCCAGGGCCTGGGGACAGGCGTTGTAAGTGATGCCCTGGGGCATATAAAATACTTCAAAGGTCAGATAAGAAAAACTCCTGTGTCGATGCAATCCCCCAGGGCCCGAGGTAGGCGTTGCAAGTAATGTTCTGGGGGCATATATGGTTCTAATGGAAGGGATGCTCCTATAAACGTTTGAGAGGGCTCATTTGATTGGAAATTCAAAGTTCTCGTTCACTTTTAAAGAGTTAAAAGAGATCAGAGGACAACTAGTCCCCCCCCCCACCCCGCCGTATTTTCGTCAAATTCATCCGAAAAGAACTTTGAAAGAGCCATTTTTTTCAAAATGGTTCAAAGATCTTATAACGAAAACTCCGAGGTCGACACAATCCTTCAGGGCCCAGAGTAGGCGTTGTAAGTTGTGTTTGGCGGGTATATAGCCTACAGCTGAAAAGGAAGGGATGCTCGTATAAAACTCAGAGAGGGCTCATTCGATTGGAAATTGAAAGTTCTAGTTCATTTTTTAAAAATCAAGAGATCCGAGAGCAACTATCCCCCACGTCTCTTTTCCTTCAAATGCATCCGATAAAAATTAAAATAGTTCTAGTAAATTAAATTAAAAGTTCTAGTTCACTTTTTCAGAGTCAAAAGAGATCGGAGGGTAACTGGCCCCTCCCCCTCCACGCACTTTTCTTCCCCAAACCCATTTTGTTAAAAATAGTTTCAAACATCAGGTATTAAAGCTCTGGGTCGACATACCCCCCCAGGGCCCGGGGACAGGCGTTGGAAGTCAGGCCCTGGGTGTATATATGGTTCTCATAATAGGGATGCTCGTATAAACTTCAGAAAGGGCTCATTTGATTGAAAATGGGAAGTTCTAGTTCACTTTTAAAGATTCAAAAGAGATCAAGGGCAATTAGCCCCCCGACCCCCTTTTTCCCACAAACCCATCCGTTAAAAATTTTGAGATAACCATTTTATTAAAAATAGTTCAAACATCAGATAGTAAAAACCCCAAGGTCGACACAAACCCATTTTTTTTACTTTTATATTGTTACTTTGATACTAGTTTTGATACTTTAATGAACATTTGATTTTGAAAAAAACAGTTCGATTTTGAAACAAGCTATTTTTAAAAACTTGAAACTTTTTGCAATCAAAAACGAACAGAAATTAATTAAAAAAAAAAATTTCCGAAAAAGAAGTTTTTCAAGGAAAAGTAAAGGCCATTTTCAACTTAAGATCAGCAGATACAAATACCTATACCTATGCAGATACAGATACAAAACAAGTAATAATATAAACGAATAAATAAATATTAAAGCGAGTAATTCTTAAATAGACTATGCAAATCAAGCTTAAAGCAAAAAAATATATTGCTATTGAAGTATAAATGAACCCCAAAACGAACAGAAACTAAATAAAGAATCAATGCAAACAAACATACAGTAGATACTAATGTAAATGAAGAACACAAATCTTAAAACGAGTGAAACTTAAATTGAATATACAAATCAAGCTTGAAACGAACAAAAATCCCTACAAACAAGACTTTGAGTATCGCCTCCTTCTCTCACTATAAAAGTCTAAAACCTGCTGCGTCATTGGCGCTTTACTGAAAACTATATGTGTCTTGAACAGTCTTGGAAAGTATAAACAAAATCAAATTGAATATTTGTAATATGATGATATTAATTGTTTAAAGATCCATCAGCTCAAGATTTTATTTAACTGTAATTTTATTTTCATTTTCAATGCTGTAAGAACTGGACAGTAAAATATTTGTAAAATAATTCGTTTTCAGTGAAGTGCCAATGACGCAGTAGGCTTTAGGTTTTACAGTTAAGGAAGGGGACAATTTTAGAGGTATTGAACAGTTTTAGAAATAACTAACAAATTAAACTGAATATTTGATGTATAATGGTATTAATTGATGAAAGCTCATCTATTCAAAATTTTACTCTAATTTTAATGTTTATTTTCAATATTAAGTACAAAAGAAAATATTTGTAATGCAATTCGTTCTGTAATTGTATTACAACTGCAATACAATTAAAATATTTGTAGTACAATTCGATTGACACGCCAAATTGTCTCCTTGTCCTTTAACTAAAATTGCCAAAAAAGTAACTAGTGGGGAAAAATAGCATTGTAGCTAAATCAGGAATAGTAATTATTATTATCCTTGGTCTTAATAGTAAAACGTTATATTGAAAAGCAAATTTACAGAAATTTTTAAAAAGAGCTAGAAGCACCTCAAAATTATGTCAGTTTTGCTGTAATTAATGCTGTATGTATTTTAAATATAAAAAACAAGATTTTTTTTTAACAAAAAGTAAGGAGCGACATTAAGACTTAAAACGAACGGAAATTGTTTCGTATATGAGGGGATTGCCTTCTCCTCAACACCTCGCTCTTTACACTGTTGTTGTTATGAGTCTTGTGGCCATGTTGTTGTGCGACCATCTGGTGATCGCATGTTGTTGTGAGTCTTTATTCTTTTATATATTTTTGTCTTGCTGAGGATGGCCCTTGGACACAGGGCCGAAATATTCATTCAAATTATCCCCACTGTCTTTCAAAAAGACTTCCGTATTGTTCTTCGTGCTTTTGTTGTTTGTTATGGAAAAGCAGTGTGGTCTTCGTCGCTATTTTTGCCAGAAGAAATATTATTATTTTTTATTTTCTTCCCAGGGGTGATTGTATGAACCTAGTGGTCCTAGAATATTGCAAGAGGAATCATTCTAACGGATATCAAAAGTTCTAGTGCCCTTTTTAAGTGACTAAAAAAATTGGAGGGCAACTAGGCCACCTCCCATGCTCATTTTTTTCCAAAAGCCACTCGACCAAAATTTTAAGATAACCATTTTATTCAGCATAGTCGAAAAATTTAATAGCTATGTCTTTAAGGATGACTTAATTCCCCACAGTCCCCCGAGGAAGGGCTGCAAGTGAACTTTGCCCTTTGTTTACATATAGAATTGGTTACTGGGAAGTATACAGATGTTTTCAGAGGGGATTTTTTTTCTGGTTGGGCGGGGGGGGGTCGGGGGAAGAAGATTACGTGGGAGGATCTTTCCATGTAGGAATGTTTCATGATGGAAGGGAATTTTCCATGAAGGGTCGCCTGATTTCCAACATTTTTATAAATAATCAGAATTTAAATATAAAAACAAGTTTTTCAATTGAAAGTAAGGAGCAACATTAAAACTTAAGGGAGTTCGCCTCCTTGTCAATACATCCCTTTTTACGCTAAAGTTTTTTTTAGTACTTTCAAAAGAGCTATTTATTCTTTTTAACCCCTTTGTGATCCAGGGGTCAGTCTTAAAGAATTGGAAGAAAATTTGAACTTTAGCGTAAAGAGCGAGGTATTGACAAGGGGGCGAACTCCCACATATGCATAATCAAAATATGCGAATATAGAAGTTTGTTACGAAGTAAATTCGCAAGTTACGTGTATTTATTACTAATAAAAACGTTCGCAAATAAAATAAAAAATTCTAGGGCCCGTTTTAAGTGACCAAAAATATTGGAGAGCAATTAGGCCTGCTCCCCCGCCTCTTTTTTTTCAAAATTGTTCGATCAAAACTTTGAGATAACCATTTTGTTCAACATAGTTGAAAGCCCGAATAATTATGCCTTTGGAGATATCATGACTCCCCACAGCTCCTGGGGAAAGTTTTTTTAAGTTACATAACTTGCTCATTGTTTACAAATAGTATTTGTTATTGGGAAGCATGCATATATTTTTCGGGTGTGGGGGGGGGCAAACTTTCTGCTGGTGGAATTTTCAACAGGGATAATTTTAGATGGGAAGGGAAATTTCCAGGGAGTGAATTTTCCAGGTAAAATTCTAAACTGGGGGAATTTGCCAGAACTCCTGTACGAAATTCGTCTTATGTCTTGCTTTCTCTTTGCCAACTCAATTTTACGGGTGATGGTATGGGTAATTGTCCGGGTTAAATCCAACAGTTCGTGGTAACGACCTGTAATTAAGGAGCGACTCGGCTCAATAGTAAGCGAAACTCCAAAAAACTAAATTTCAATATTAATAGATACATCAAGAGAATCAGCTTATGATAATGATTCTAAACATATAAATTTATGAAATTTAGCGTCAGGCTACACATCAAAAATTATGAGCCTGAGAAAATTCGTCTGATTTTTGAAATAGGGGGGAAACACCCCCTAAGATTCAAAGAATCTTAATGAAAACTGCACCATCAGATTCAGTGTACCAGAAAACCCTACTGTAGAGGTTTCAAGCTCCTATTTACAAAAATCTAGAATTTTGCTATTTTTACGAGAAGATAGATCACAGATGCGTGTTTATTACTTTTCTTTTTCGGGGGTGATTGAATCGAGATAACGGCCCTAGAAGATCGGGAGAGGGTGTATTTGAACGGAAATTAAAAGTTCTAGTGCCCTTTTTAAGTGACCAAAAATACTAGTGGGAAACTGGCCCCTCTCCCACGCCCCTTTTTTCCCCAAAGTTGTCTGATCCAAATTTAGAGATAGTCGTTTTGTTCAGTATTAAATAAAAAAAAACAAGTTTTTTAAATTGAAAGTAAGGAGCGACATTAAAACTTAAACGAACAGAAATTATTCCGTATATGAAAGGGGCTGTCCCCTCCTCAACGCTTCGCTCTTTACGCTAAAGTTTTTTGTTGTTTTAAGAAATAAAGTTGTGAGACAGAGTCAAACTCCAGCATAAAGAGCGAGGCGTTGAGGGAGGGGGGACAGCCCCTTTCATTTACAGAATAATTTCTGTTCGTTTTAAGTTTTAATGTCGCTCCTTACTTTCAGTTTAAAAAACTTGTTTTTTTATTTAATTTCTGATCGTTTTTTAGTTAATGCAGCTTTCATTTTGGCGCACCGTCATTGAATAAGTTAACAAAATTTGCATAAAAATTTTACTTTTCTTGTGCTAAATGGATGTCTCTAAATTTGGTTATGACGTAATTTACAAATTAACTTACGTAACTAACTTCTACATTCGTATATTTTTCTTCTGGCAAAAAATACAAAGTTGCAGATTTTTGCAGATATGAGCTTGAAACCTATGTAATAGGGTTTTCTGATACGCTGAATCTGACAGGGATTTTCATTAAAATTCTTTCACTTGTAGGGGATGTTTCCCCCCTCTTTAAAAAATCAGGTAAATTTTCTCAGGTTCGTAGCCTTTGATGAGTAATACTAAACTTAATAAAATTATATATTTAGAATCAGCATTATAAACACATTCTTTTGATACATTTATTGACATCAAAATTCCGTTTTTAAAAGTTTCGATTACTATTGAGCCGTATTGCTTGTTTTTTTTATTGTTTTTTTATTACGTATATGTTATTACGTATATGAGGGGGGTTCTCCCCTTAGTCAATACCACGCTCTTTACGTTAAAAGTTAAAAAAAAATTGATTCACAAACCCCTGAATCACAAAGGCCGTTTAATTAGAATAGATAGCTCTTTTGAAAGCACAAAAAAACTGTAGCGTAAAGAGCGAGGTATTGACTTGGGGGAGAACCCCCTCACATACGTTATAATTTCTGTTCGTTTTAAGTTCTAATGTTGCTTCTTACTTTCAGTTGAAAAAACTTGTTTTTTTTAATTTAATTTCTGATCGTTTTTTTTAAATAATGCTTGGAAATCCAGTGCCTCCTTCATAGAAATGTCCTTTACCCCAAAGAAACATCCTCCACGGAAAGATTTTCCAGAGTAACCCCCTCCTCTAGCCCCTCCCCCTCCAGAAAAAAATCCTTCCTGAAAATGTCTGTATACTTCCCAATAACCATTTAAATAATGCTGGTAAGTCCGGCGCCCCCTTCATGGCAATTTCCCCTTCCCCCATGAAAACTTCCTTCATGGACAGATCCTCCAACATAACCCCCGACCCCCCCCCCCTCCACTACCAGAAAAAAACCCTCCTGAAAACTTCTGTATACTTCCCAATAACCAATACTATATGTTAACATTGGGTAAATTTCATAAATTTTAGGCCTCCCCCTGGGGACTTGGGGGGATTAAGTCATCCTAAAAGACATATTTATCACATTCTCGACCATGTTGAACAAAATGGCTATCTCAAAATTTTGATCGGGTGACTATGGGAAAAAAATAAGCGTGGGAGGGGGCATAGTTGCCCTCTATTTTTTTTTTTACTTAAGAAGGGCACTAGATCTTTTAATTTCCGTTCTAATGAGTCCTCTCTCGATATTCTAGGACCAATGGGTCGATACGACCACCCCTGGGAAAAAAAAATAAAAATAAAAATAAACACGCATCCGTGATCTTTCTTCTGGCAAAAAATGCAAAATTCCACATTTTTGTTGATAGGAGCTTGAAACCTCTACAGTAGGGTTCTCTGATACACTGAATATGATGGTGTGATTCTCATTAAGGTTCTATAACTTTTAGGGGGTCTTTCCCCCTTTTTTTAAAAATCAGCCAAATTTTCTCAGGCACGTAACTTTTGATGGGTAGCACTAAACTCGATGAAAGTTATATATTTGAAATCAGCATTGAAATCTAATTCTTTTGATGTATCTATTGGTATCAAAAACCCGTTTTCTAGAGTTTCGGTTACCATTGAGCCGGTTCGCTCCTTACTTACAGTTCGTTACCACGAACTGTTTGATAGTTGAAATATCAAATAAATAAGTCTTTAGGGTAAAATGACCCCCCCAGAGTCTGTGCAGAGAGGCCTATACGTTATGAAATTTTCCGTACTTGTCGTATAGTATTTGTTGTTGGGAACTATAAAGACATTTTCAGGCGGGAGGGGGGATTTTGTGCTTGGTGTTGATTTCCATAGGGAGGATCTTCTTTGGGGAAGGAACTTTCCGGGGTGAATTTTCCAGGGGAATTTTTTCACTGGGAAAATTTACAAAATTCCAAAATATTCCGTGGGAATTACCGGGGGGGATATTCTCCACGTGTTTTGGTTTCCGGAAAAAAATTCAACGTAAAGGGGTATATCCAGAGTGATTGAGAAACCGATTAGAAATTAAAGTCTTTTTACAAATGAAAGTATGATAAGAAAAAATTTTCATGCTGAATTTCTGCAAGACATTTTACGCGGGGTGGGGGGGGGAGGGTATTCAGCGAAGATAGAACTGTCTCGAAGGAATTTGGCGGAGGAGGTGCACTATACGTGGGATGAAATTTCCAGGGAGGAGTTTCAAAGAGTTCTTGGTAAGTGACCTGGCTCAATAGTAACCGAAACTCTAAGAAATGGGATTTTGAAACATCAGAAGAATTGGATTATTAATCTGATTTCAAATATATATATATATATTTCAGTATGTTTAATTTTACCCATCAAAGGCTACAAGCCTGAGAAAATTTGCCTTATTTTCAAAAAAGGGAAAAACACCCCCTAAAAGTCATAGAAAATAAATAAACATTACATCACCAGATTCAGAGCATTAGAAAACTCTACTGTAAAGGTTTCAAGTTCCTATTTGCAAGAATGCGGAATTTTGTATTTTTTTTGCCAGAAAAAAAATCACGGATGCGTGTTTATTTATTTTTTTTCAGGGTAGTTATCCGGTGCAAAATTTCACCGACACTGAATTGTCTAGAGGATATTTCTGTTGGGAGGGGGATTTCTCCGTTGAGGTGGGGCAGATTTCCTGGCATTATTAAAAAAGATCAGAAATTAAACAAAGAAACAAGTTGTTTCAACTGAAAGTAAGGAGCAACATTAAAACTTAAAACGAACATAAATTATTACGTATATGAAGGGGCTGCCCCCTCATCAACACCTCACTCTTTACGCTAAAGTTTAAATTTTGTCCCAATTCTTTAAAGATGAATCCTGAAACACAACGGTCGTTTAATTAGAACAATAAGCTTTTTTAAAAACACTAAAAAATTTTAGCGTAAGGAGTGAGGTGTTGAGGAGTGGGTAGTCCTCTCAATATGCATAATAGTTTCTGTTCGTTTTAAGTTTTAATGTTGCTCCTTACTTTCTGTTGAAAAAAAAAACTTTTTTTCTATTTAATTAATATACAAATAGCAGGAATTTTAGCACCTTTCCTCCCCTTCGATGGTCCTCCTCTTCCCACTAAAAAACTCGGATCGGATGTAACTGGAATGTTAAATTTACATTTGTTAACTAATAAAACAAACAACTTCCTAATTTATAGTTTTGGTGACGAAGCCTATGAGGAAAATGGACTGAATAATGCGAAATTTTAAATAACTTAGCAAACAAACATTGAAGCTAAGGTATCCAGAGAGGGGGGGATTAGGGGTTTTGACCCTTGTACCCCCGCCCCCGTCCGAAAAAAAACTGTTGTAGCTCAACATCCCCCATCCCACTGAAAACGATCCAGGATAAGAATCTGAATAAAGTT